>NW_019385536.1:233816-241679 GCF_000671375.1 Centruroides sculpturatus | reverse complement strand
AATCTAAGTGACTCGTACAACATGGAATTCATATAAAACAGAAGAATCAACGATCTTATAGGGGGGGTCGACTGTATATATTAAAAATAAAAATTTTTACGATAAGAAATAAAATAAAATTTGTAAACATAAAAGAAATAAACTCATTCTGTTTAATAGTTTTTATGAGAAAATACAAAATGGAAAAAAATACCAATTTGTATTTAGAAATAATGTAAATAATTGTATTGGAAATTTGGTCTTATTTTTTAAATGAAAGCAATAAAATTTACATATTTTTTTATTTGATTTTAAAATCGTATTCCTTAATTACTATTGCATAAACTATTTTAATCTTTAGAAATGTGAAATAACCTATTATTTTTTTCGACATTAAATTAAATCAATTTTTAAATCCCTTTTATTTAATTTTGAATATAATAATAAAATATTCAATCGCTTGTAATTTAACAAGAATATTACAAAAAATTGAAGAACGTAATAAAATTAAATAATTCCACAAAATATAAAAACATTAATTGAATGGCATTCATTTTATTTTCAATTATAGAAAATTTCCAATAGAAATAGTTATTTTTTTTTAAATTTAATATGTGTCTCTTTAATCCGAATTAGTAAAAACGATAGACTTTCTCTCAGCTATTAGGTTAGGTACTCCTTTATTGCATTTCGGGCCTGTATGAGCCCCACTTCAGTGTAAATTGCTACAATATAAAGCATAAAAAGTAAAAAATTAATTAATTTACAAATTTTTCACGCGAAGATGATTTTTTACAGACAATAAATAAATCTTTTTTACATACCTCAGAAGACAGAGTAACGCTTTTCTAATTGTATGACACTCACAATGATATTTTATATAATTCAAAAGAAAAAAACACATGAATGTGTATTGAATGACACTATTACACAGGTACAATTAAAAACCTGTAAGGTATTTAAAACCATATTGCGTATTTTAAGACGTTATCAGAATACCTATTCTTTTTATCTACTGTATTTTATTTTCAAATAGTTCTCAATATCCGGTGTGGTAGCTGATGAATACATAGATTTAGTATATGTCTCTTTAATCCGAATTAGTAAANAGATAAGTATTCAAGAAATTATTCTATTATGTATTGATATTACTATTGTCTAGTGTTTTAAAATGGATTTTTATTGAATTGTATGTTAAAAATTAGACAATTTTTTTGATAAATTTATTTTTATTTTAAAGACTGAAGAAGGAAGTGAGGTAAGTGATTTTATTACAGTTCTTGACTTTTCCATTTAGAATTTAAAATCCTTCTTAAATCTTAGTGTTTACATTATTGTAATATTTACTTTATTTAACTGTTAAACTATTTCATTTGTAGATTTAATATGTGTCTCTTTAATCCGAATTAGTAAAAACGATAGACTTTCTCTCAGCTATTAGGTTAGGTACTCCTTTATTGCATTTCGGGCCTGTATGAGCCCTACTTCAGTGTAAATTGCTACAATATAAAGCATAAAAAGTAAAAAATTAATTAATTTACAAATTTTTCACGCGAAGATGATTTTTTACAGACAATAAATAAATCTTTTTTACATACCTCAGAAGACAGAGTAACGCTTTTCTAATTGTATGACACTCACAATGATATTTTATATAATTCAAAAGAAAAAAACACATGAATGTGTATTGAATGACACTATTACACAGGTACAATTAAAAACCTTAAAACAGTAAATATACATTATTACCTTATATATTATTACAATAACAATAACGTGGTATCTTCTTACTTATAACTATACCTGTAAGGTATTTAAAACCGTATCGTGTACTTTAAAACGTTATCAGAATACCTAAAACGACAGGTTTACAAAAAACATAGAACAATGATTTAACCATTTTTAAAAACAATACATACAAACATACATACATAAAGGCCTTTTTCTTCATTTTTGTACATTTATCCACATTAATACACTTTATTTTTTAAGTCACTCCCTCTATTACATTATACCATTGTTCATCAATTTGCATGCCATTCGATAAATTCACTAAAATATTCTGTCAATCCTGCAATTACTATTATTTGTATGATCAAACCAAGGAGAATTGTTGTATTTTAATTTTATAGCGGCTTCATGTTCTTTAATTCTCAATTCTAATTGCCTACCTGTTTCATCTATATAATTTTTTGGGGTTAGACAATCACAACTTATTTTATATACTACTCCAGATTTTTTTTTTTTAATTTGTCTATTTTATTTGTATTTTTTATATTTTTAAAATGGATGTTGTGTGAATTTTATTAGTTAAAGATGGGGGCAAAAATTATATTATCTTCCTTTAAAATTTTACTATAATTATTATGTGTATCATTAATATAAGGAAAGGGTTTATAAGTTTTATCTGTTTTATATTTAGTATTAAATCTATTTTTATAATACTTTTTTAATTTATACATGGGGTAATTATTCAATATATATATTTTTATCTAACTGTTTTAATTCTATTTTACAATCATTATCATCAGAAGTTCTAGTATATATATTTTTTATATCCATCGTGTATGTGTTCTTTTTTATGGTTTCAGGTGTGTAAAAGTAATAGTTTATGGTCTTATTTACGTTGCATGGTTTTTTATATGTTTTGAATGAGAATTTTTCTATTTTATTAAATATCTAGAAAATTTATTTGGTTGTGTTTCTCTAATTCAACCTCAAATTTTATATTTTCATTTATGTTATTTATTTTATTTAATATTCTTCTATCATTAGTTATTTTTTTATTATAAATTACTAAATAATCATCAATATATCTCATTATGCTTTTTACACCTGGAATGTTTTGTATTTTTTTAATCTATGTTTTTCATCACTAACTCTGCTAGTTTTGGCCCCATCTTCGATCCCATACTGACCCCATCGATTTGTTGGTAAAATTTATTGTCTATCTTAAAATAATTATTGGTATAAGCAAATTTAATAAGATCTTTTAATGTTTTATCAACATTTAACTCTATTAAACTTGTTTCTATTAGTTCCATTTTATGTTTGGATACATGTTCTTGACATCTAAACTTATTAACATATCAGTTTTTTTTTTATTTTTTATTTTTTGAATATTATTTATAGCTTCATCTGCATTTTTTAATACTATTTTCAGACTTTTCTATATTTTTTAATTGTCATTTGACATAGTTTTCTAAGTTACAAAGTATTGAATAACGAAAATGGGTCTGCATTTTTCTTCTTGTTTATGTGCCTTTAACCTTATTTTTAATTTTGGGGTCCTGTTGTTCTTAAAATTAAGGATATAATTTTTATCATTATCACTTATACTATTATTTAAATGCATTTCTTTTATTATTTTATCATGTAGGTTCTTATTTAGTTTAACATATTGATTATTATTTATTTGCTCTACCATTTTATTCTTTAAATTTTTGTTATCAATTATTACAAGTTATTTAGTTTTATCATTGCGAGTGTCATACAATTATAAAAGCGTTACTCTGTCTTCTGAGGTATGTAAAAAAGATTTATTTATTGTCTGTAAAAATTATCTTCGCGTGAAAAATTTGTAAATTAATTAATTTTTTACTTTTTATGCTTTATATGTGTAGCATTTACACTGAAGAGGGGCTCATATAGGCCCGAAATGCATTTGTGATTTGCAATAAAGGAGTATCTAACCTTATAGCTGAGAGAAAGTCTACCGTTTTTACTAATTCGGATTAAAGAGGCACATACTAAATCTACGTATTCATCAGCTACCACACCAGATATTGAGAAGAAATAGTTATGTTTAAGTTTATGAATACATTTTACTGATCGAAAAATTCATTTATCTTTTTAATATATTTCAATAAAATGCGATGATTGTATAGAAAAAAAAATTACACTTTGATTCTTCTCAATTTTTTAATTTCTTGAACTTCATGATTATATAGACCTATGAGCAATTATTTATTGTGATATTGTCGCAATGCAGGATTGCAATATTTAATTATATTTTGAATTTATTTCATTTAAAATATATGCTCTCCACCTCAAATTAGTGGTGTCTTGCTCCTGTACACCATACTTTTCCTTTAACAATACAGTCGGCTTCCATTGTTAAAGGAAGGTTTTGAATTGAAATAACGTAACTTCCGATTTGTACCGGAAATCCGTATATAGTTAATCGAGGACTCCTGCCCCCACTTTTTCTACATCTCGTCTCGTCTTTCATCTATCTTATTCCGTTCTTGAGATTAAGAAAAGACAGACGGACGGACGGACGGACGGACGGACAGACGACAGTAGGAATTTATGTCTACAATTTTTTCAAATTGCAGCACAATAAATCATAATTGTTTTTCTTCATTGAAGTAAAATCAAAATATTTTTTAAAGATATTCTGTTTTAAACATGATTTTAAAGTATTTTAGCAGTCTGCAGTTAAATATTTACAACATAAAATAATAGTATATAAGTCAGTTTAAAATACGAATATAAAATAGATATATTATTCTTAGAGTTGTTATACCAACATAACTTCGATATTTATTATCGAAAATTGAATCGTAGATGTGTAATTACATCAGAATATCATTCACTTCGATTATAAAATAGTAACATGAATAGTAGATTGACTATTATAATAACTGTAATAATAAAGTTGAGAAGAATTCCGTCAGAACTATACTTGTAGTTCTCTCTGTCTCTCGACAACTTCAAAAATCAATAGCTAATGATAAACTGATTAAAATATTTAAATTACATCAAAGAAAAACGTGCAATTCTACTTGAAAAAAATACATCAAATATCATAGTTATAACGAGAAGTAAATTATTAAAAAGACAGATTATTAAAATTTTATTTCGTCACACCAAACAGAGAAGGAATAACATAACATTTAGTTTACATCTTGACATAAAAAAAAATCCATAAAATTTAATATTTCATATAAAAACACAATATAAAAGTAAATTTATTAACTTATTTGTACTATTATTATTATACATTAAATAATCGATAAATACTGTATACAATATATATATATTTTTTAAAGAAAATGTTATATTATTCTAAAATCCTGATGAAGGCTTATTAATAAAGCAAAACTGTTAGTTTGATTAAAGAGTAATTTGCTGGAAAAGTACATAAGGAATTTTGTGTGTCTCATTACCAGCATTGATCACCAGTGGGTCTTTTTGAAGTTTTGCAATGCAAAAATGAATATTTCTCTGAATTTTTAGAAAATTTTGTAAATAAATAAATTAACTATTCTATCTATATATATAAATTCTTTATTTACTTTCAAGTTGTAAGAAAAGTAATTAAAAAGAGTGGAGGTAGTTTTGCCGACAATCACAGACACTGGATTTATTACACTCGCGACGGGAATCAAATTAAACTCATAGTAAGCCGTATAAATATATTTTTACACAAATCTATAAATTATATTCTCGTCATGCCATTATTCTACCACTCGTTACAGGTAGACGGAGAAGAACACATTCCGACTATTCAACAGACTGCGGACAACATAGAAAAATCTACAGAAACATCGAGCAAGGCAGTCATTGGTGGAACCCAGACCAGAGATCACAGGTTTGAAGATTACGGAAATTTTCACGGCTGCATATCAAGTATGTTGTTTGATTTCATTAATATTGTGATGTCTCTATGATAAATTAAAATGTTAAACAATTTTGTAGATGTGATAATTGAATTGGGTGGATTCCACATGAAGCCATTGGAAACTGTCTTTGGTTATAATAAACTTGCCATGGAAAAAGTAAAAACGGAAGGACCTCCAACCGAGGGTAAATGTGCCAGCTTTGGGAACGTAGTTACGTCTTCTACCGAAACACCTGGAATTCCCCATGACGTATTAAATTTTTCCTTGATTATATTTAATTAATTAATATTATATGCACTTATCTGAAGAATTATTATATTAATGTATGTTTGTAATTCAAATGAATATCAACAATTAAAAATTTACCACATTTTCTTGCATATTATCTGCTGATTTTTGAATTTACAATTAAAAATTATGCCTAAAGAGTGCAGGGTACAGTGAGTAGATTATGTAAAGGCTTTATTTTTGTTCTAGTAATTTTCTATGGGGTTATATGCAGGAAAATATGGTACTTAAAATACATTTTTTTTTTATGTTTAATTCTATGAACCAGTTTTAAAATAGTTGATAACATAAGAGATAAAGAGATGAATTTACAAGGGACATCCAGAAAATAAAGAACATTTGGTTATAAAAAAGGAAAAAACAGTAATGATAGGAAAAAAGTTTTAAGTTATTAGTACAAGACCAGTTATTTTTTTACACAGTCACCATTATGATTTAAGCACTAGTTTTTGGAATTATTTGTCATAGATTTCCACTGCCAGTTAGTGACAACTTCTTTCACCGCAATATCCGTTCCAAATCCATCCAAAAACTCTTTCAACTTGGTTAAAGTCACTGGGGGCCAGGTCAGGACTGTGTAGTGGGTGGTTAAATATGTCCCAGCCATATTTCTGAAGCACAATCTAAGTGGCTGCAGCAGAATACAGCTGTGTGTAAACACTTTGCATTTGGGTTTTAATTTTTGTATACATTTTAACCATTGATAAAACAGTAACAATAAGCCTGCTGTTATTGAAACTGTACACATGCTAAGCTAACACATCAGAAAACAAAAATTGACTTTGAATTGATAAAAGTGATTTACCTGCACAAACACACCCTATTTTCAGGACAACCCTTAGATTAAAGGGTAGAAAGAATTAAATACAAGTCTTCTTTTTTTTAATAATTGGCTAAGTCCAAAACAGATTGTCAAGCAGTAAAGAAATGAGGTATAACATATCAGAGTCAGAATCCAAACTCATTAGGATTATATTATGTCAAAATTTATACTATTATTTAATAGTTCTTATAAAATATAACTGTCATATTGGGCTCTAAATAGGACACTATGTACAGTGACAATGGTCAGAAACACTTCACTTAAAGTATCTGTTTTCTTAACTGCTCTAATTTACTACTTTTCTCTTCCATTAAAAGACCAAAAATTCTTTGTACAAATATGAATCGGAAAATGCTTCCTTCCATGTTAAACTCTTCTCAACACATGTTTGGTGTTCTGTCATTGTGAAACAATTGAGTACATAACATTAATCCCTTTTGACCCGGCCACTTTTTCAGGAATTTTTAATTAAGCATAAAAAATACTTAAAACTGAAAAAAATGCGTTAATTTTGAAGAAAAAGCTGCAAAGTTTAAGTTCCTTTGTCTCGCCTTTCTGCGAAATTTAACACCGATGAGTCTGTTTACACAGCTGGGTGACCTTGAACACAGCTGGAGTCGGATTTCCCGGGGCATTCTCTGACGTCTTGGGAGGACAAGGGTTTAAAGTAGGGTGAATACTAGCTGGCCTTATATTTTTAAATATTTTTAAAAAATTAAAAATTTTATTGCGATTTCCGACCCCCCTAATTNTAAAAAAAAGATAGATGATGATTTGAAATTTCTGAAAAAAAGACACGACTTTGCACCTAAAAATAACTGTAGTTTTTTTTTTAAACAGATAAGTTTCTATAAATCTAGAAATAACAAAATTAATTACAACTTAATGATACCTTAATGTACTTTTTTAAAATAAATTAATCTTATTTTTCAATAGTAAACCTATTAATTATAACATATTTTATGTGTGGAGGGAACGATTTTGTTTAAATCACTTTAAAGTTTAATAATTCTTATGTCTTTTGTCGAAAATTTCTGAAATTTAGTACGGAAATTTGTATACGAAGAGGATTGATCCTATTAAATGTTAATGATTAAAGGCAAAGGATGAGGAGATAGAGGAGGATGATCGCGTGTCATATCTCGA
>NW_019385536.1:225408-229224 GCF_000671375.1 Centruroides sculpturatus | reverse complement strand
TGGACTTACGCAATCCCAAATTCTGAATTTTTTTCTACTAGATTTATAACGAGAGAGATTTTCGTGACACCAAGCAAGTACAAGTTTGCTTATTCTTAATGGCTCTTTCGATAGCTGATCATTTCTTTTCTGGTCCTTTTTAACTATTTCATTTAAAAATATTCAGTATTTATAAAATAATAACGCATTTTTTAATTAAACTTTAGCATTTCGTTGGTCAATCGTCTACCACCCGACGCGCGACGTGACGTTTTGCAATTACTGTACTTTTAATCTATTAATTAATACAAGCCTGATGATTTAAAAATAGAATATTTATAAACTAATGTCCGTTTTTTTAAACCGCAATTCAGTGTAATAATCAACACTTGAAATAACTCATTCATTTATTTCAGCTTTTGTTGCACGTTTATACACACGTTGGGGCTTCGTTTTACCCCTCCTCAGTCAACTAAAAACATATAAAACCAACCTTATACACACTATAACCCGACATATGAATTAAAAATTTTAAATATAAAATAAAAATTGAAGAAAATTAATTGTTTATCATTTTTTTTGTGGAGGAAGTCATTCAGAACTGATGCCTGAAACACTCGTACTGAGACCGACATATCTGATACACATTCCATCCGAATACCAGCAGGGCAATAGCAGCTTTTTCAATCGAATCTAGTAAGTGCCACACAACACAGAATCCCAAGTGATCAGCCATTTCGTCCTCAGTTAAAGGACAGGAGACCGGAAAATACAAACAAGACTCGATTTCGGGTCCTCCAGAGCGGCAAACCGAAGCTAAGCTGCCGCGCAACTGACCGACATCTTTTATCACAGTAAAGATAAAAACAGAATAAACAGAAATTTTCTTTCTTTTCCATCGCTGTTGTGATAAATAGAATCATGTTCTTTCTTATAATTTTCGTAGTCTTTTTTACGCCCTGCGGATATTAAAACAGCCTTTACCATCAGACAATCTGTCAGACCTAGATTAGGAGACGTTGAGTAGATTGAGAGACGTTGATATCTTATATGTAGTCATCAACCCAATCATTCTGAGGATTCTAACAGACCTCCACTATGCCCATTAAGGTTTCGGCCAAGTGTACTCATATCAGTCTCTCTCTCTCTCTCTCTTCCTTATCACCCGGCAGTCTCCATTGACATTCGGATGATGAAGAGGAAAAAAAAGGTTCTATGTATTCGGATCAAACACCCATGAAAATTTTTAAGCCGATCCGTACTCGAACTCGGATTCCTTAGCACTATCCGACATCTATAACTTTCATGATCAATGTTATTTTTAGCAAAATTTATGTTTCCTATTTAATTTACAACATATTAAGAAATAGATTTGTTTACAATTATCAGTTATTCAATTCTTATAAAATTACCTTTAAACCCTGAATTTTATTGTTTAAAGATTGTTATTTTTGTTTTTTGTATGAAAAATCTTATCCGTCTTTTCTTATGCATTTTGTAATAAACAGTAATAAATTATATAATTGGGTCGAAATTAAGTCCTAATGCATTTTATCTGATTTATATAAAAATATTTAATGTTACATAATATATATGTAGACTATTATATAACATTAAATATTTATATATATATTTATTTTGATTAATTGGAAATTTTGTTAGAAACTTAAGATCTAGTTAATATATTTTATTACTTTAAAGTTTAAATATAAAAGTATATAATAAATCTATATTAAAAGTGGAATAAGTAAATAAAATGATGTAAATTTAAAAAAAATATATATACAGTCGACCCCCCTATAAGATCGTTGATTTTTCCGTTTTATCTGAATTACATGTTGTACGAGTCACTTAGATTTTACAAATATGTGAGCCGTTCACAGCCCGGCACATGTATTTGTAAAATCTAAGTGACTCGTACAACATGGAATTCATATAAAACAGAAGAATCAACGATCTTATAGGGGGGGTCGACTGTATATATTAAAAATAAAAATTTTTACGATAAGAAATAAAATAAAATTTGTAAACATAAAAGAAATAAACTCATTCTGTTTAATAGTTTTTATGAGAAAATACAAAATGGAAAAAAATACCAATTTGTATTTAGAAATAATGTAAATAATTGTATTGGAAATTTGGTCTTATTTTTTAAATGAAAGCAATAAAATTTACATATTTTTTTATTTGATTTTAAAATCGTATTCCTTAATTACTATTGCATAAACTATTTTAATCTTTAGAAATGTGAAATAACCTATTATTTTTTTCGACATTAAATTAAATCAATTTTTAAATCCCTTTTATTTAATTTTGAATATAATAATAAAATATTCAATCGCTTGTAATTTAACAAGAATATTACAAAAAATTGAAGAACGTAATAAAATTAAATAATTCCACAAAATATAAAAACATTAATTGAATGGCATTCATTTTATTTTCAATTATAGAAAATTTCCAATAGAAATAGTTATTTTTTTTAAAATTTAATATGTGTCTCTTTAATCCGAATTAGTAAAAACGATAGACTTTCTCTCAGCTATTAGGTTAGGTACTCCTTTATTGCATTTCGGGCCTGTATGAGCCCTACTTCAGTGTAAATTGCTACAATATAAAGCATAAAAAGTAAAAAATTAATTAATTTACAAATTTTTCACGCGAAGATGATTTTTTACAGACAATAAATAAATCTTTTTTACATACCTCAGAAGACAGAGTAACGCTTTTCTAATTGTATGACACTCACAATGATATTTTATATAATTCAAAAGAAAAAAACACATGAATGTGTATTGAATGACACTATTACACAGGTACAATTAAAAACCTTAAAACAGTAAATATACATTATTACCTTATATATTATTACAATAACAATAACGTGGTATCTTCTTACTTATAACTATACCTGTAAGGTATTTAAAACCGTATCGTGTACTTTAAAACGTTATCAGAATACCTAAAACGACAGGTTTACAAAAAACATAGAACAATGATTTAACCATTTTTAAAAACAATACATACAAACATACATACATAAAGGCCTTTTTCTTCATTTTTGTACATTTATCCACATTAATACACTTTATTTTTTAAGTCACTCCCTCTATTACATTATACCATTGTTCATCAATTTGCATGCCATTCGATAAATTCACTAAAATATTCTGTCAATCCTGCAATTACTATTATTTGTATGATCAAACCAAGGAGAATTGTTGTATTTTAATTTTATAGCGGCTTCATGTTCTTTAATTCTCAATTCTAATTGCCTACCTGTTTCATCTATATAATTTTTTGGGGTTAGACAATCACAACTTATTTTATATACTACTCCAGATTTTTTTTTTTTAATTTGTCTATTTTATTTGTATTTTTTATATTTTTAAAATGGATGTTGTGTGAATTTTATTAGTTAAAGATGGGGGCAAAAATTATATTATCTTCCTTTAAAATTTTACTATAATTATTATGTGTATCATTAATATAAGGAAAGGGTTTATAAGTTTTATCTGTTTTATATTTAGTATTAAATCTATTTTTATAATACTGTTTATGCCACTTTTTTAATTTATACATGGGGTAATCATTCAATATATATTTTTTATCTAACTGTTTTAATTCTGTTTAAGTTGTGATTGTCTAAACCAGTGATTCTCAAACTTTTTCGATCCACCGCCCCCTTTGTTCCATAAAGTTATACCCAACGCCCCCTAACCCATTTTCTCTTGTGTGAGAAAAGGATTGGAAATATTCTTAGGAAAACTTTTCTATGAATCTCACACTTTGTGCCCTTACTGTACATTGTTCTCATCATCTGGAAACCATTAAACG
>NW_019385536.1:213856-222925 GCF_000671375.1 Centruroides sculpturatus | reverse complement strand
GTTATATTCACATACTTCTAACTTAGATAATGTCATGCATCTCACTCTAAAATACCGATTTGATTTCTATATACATTTGATTTGCTGGCTTTACATGTAGCACTATCCCTACTGGCAAAAAATTTAACAAAATAATAAACTAAATATAATTTTTACAAAAAGGATAATTTTAAAAAATATTATATTAGATTCACTTAATTACTGCTACAATGATATAGTGTGAAATAGATGCACTCTATCATTACTGCAACAGGTAGCATATAGCACTTGCCTGCATGGAATTGAAAGTGTTACCCTGTGAAAAGTCTACAAGTATTTAACTTTCCATATCTAACAACTTCAGTCTTTTCATTTCTGAATGGTACTTTCTTGATTCTAATAAATGTCCTCCAGTAGAGCAGATAAAACTACCAAACACTGGAACATAATTAGTTAGTTGTGGCATGGCCAAAAGGCTGACCATATGGAATTTTCTGGGTTTCCTTCATGTCAGTAACACCTAAATAGGGGTCAAGCTTTCCAAAAGTCTTCCCAAGATGCATCTTCCTTGGCAGATTGCTCACATGTCACGTTACTGTAGCCCAGGGGTCAGCAAACTTTTTTAACCGTCAACCCCCAACCGCTTCCCAAAGCCTCACATTGACCCCTACCGTAAAGTTTTATTACAAGTGTATGTGTATAAGAAAAAAAAAAAAAAAAAAAAAAAAAAACGTTTGGTAAAGAAAAGTTTTACCAGAAAGTTCTATTCAAAAAAATATTAGCTTCGGTTTTTGTATCAATACATGCAAATTTAATTCAATAAGCTCTAAAATAAATGATCTGCATAAAATATTTTGTAAAATTAAAGATTAAAATCTCTATTAGAGAAAGTTCTTTAAAATTAATTTATCATTTTAATTAATTTAAATTTTTATAATAATTTACAACAAATTATTATCACAATTCTCTTCTTAAGCAGTAAGGAAAGTTTCATTATAAAAAAAAATATTCTAATTTATTATATATAATTTTTAATATATTATAATATAATATATAATATATAACATTGTCCTGAAAGTTTTTTAACAGCAACTCTCCCTTTTCTCTCGACATTTCGCCTACCATTGACTTATATACTGTATAAGTAACCATATGTATTTAAATACATTTTTTTAAAAATAAATTGCAAAGAACCATGAATTTTCTCACGTAAAATTACAAATATTACATTATTAGGATTAAATAAGTAATCTAGATTTATACTGACAAGAGTATAAGAGTTAATTTAATCACTGAAAAATATAATTAGAAAATTAATTCAGTTTATTAAAGGGTTAATTAATGTGTTAAACTAGATTATTTTTAACTAATGCTTTCTTATTCCCTGATGCTAATATATTTAAATTTTAACTCGCCATGTTTGTTTTGATGCAGAATTATTTACTTCAAATTTTATTAAATTAAATTAAATTTATTAATTATATGAAATTATACTGTTTATTATTAATATTAGTATAGTATAATTTTTAATTACATTTAAATATCACAATATTTTTGAAATTTATATTTGTATATCAATATTACAATAAAATATTTACACTCATTTAATAAAGTTACGCCCAGGAAAGAGGTATTGAGCGAATAAAACTATTATTGAGAACGTAATGACCATAATAAGTAATTACAATATCATAGCAAAACAACAATTTCCTGTACAACAACGATACAGTCTGAAGGAATAGTTAGTATCTTGTACAACCTCCTCTTGCCTGGATACACTCGGCAATACGATCAGGCATAAAGGTATCGTATGCTATCCTGCAACAGATGTTGCAACTGCTGCTCCAGATCCCTTATATTTATGGATACAAAATTATTACAATTTATAGTCTTCCCGGTGTCTACAAAGCGTAACAATGTGACAGAAACGTTTCTAGGAAATCCTAGCTGTGTGTGGCCAGGCATTATCTTATTGGAAATGTATTACCTTCATGACATGGCTGTTTGCAGTTCTGCAAACAGCCATGTCATGAAAGGCAATACACGAGTGCACAGGGTTTCCTGAATACACAGCTGTGCCGTTAATATCCCTCTACTACTAATAATAGATGGGATTGAATTGGATTCGTGGAATAAGATAATGCGACACATGGGCGGTTTTCCAAAGGGGTGCCCCCGGAGGACTTTCTACGGGAAACTGATCCCTATTTAGATGTTTCACATATTAAACTAAACTAACTGTATTAAACTAAAAATACGGAATATGAAAATTAATTTAATCTAGAAATTGTGGTTTATAAAATGAACATTGTACGTAAAATAAATTAAAGAAAATATATTAGAGCAGTCTGCCAGTTTAACAAAATTAAATCTATTCCATGTTCTGCTGCCTTTCGAACTTTCGTTTTTACACTTCTAAATTCTTCAGTCATAAATTAGCAGGGCTTGTTCTGAATTACTCTTTTGCAATGTCCTGTGGTAGAATTGTCTTTTCATCCTCTATCATACACTTTGCTTTAACTGGTACCAAAACCATTCAATTGGGTCACACTGTTTTCACAAGGAATACTGTATGACGTATTCTAATGTTGTTTAAAGGCAGTAATTGTGTCTTGAGAGTAGTAAGACATTACGTCTTTTGCACAGATATGGCAATCTCTATTCGATTAGTGCTTCTTCAAGAATGGGACTAATCTCCTTTTCTTGATGCACTCCGTACTCTGTATTTCCGTATTAATGCAAAGTTAGGATAGTACGATGAAGGTCCGAGACAGCCTCGTGAGGATTTATGGCTACCATACCAAAACCTTCGTCGGGACTTTTACGTAATGTTTGAACTTTAATCCTTACATAACTTCCTTTCCTTTTCACAGGAAAATCTTTTATTTTTCGGCACATTTAGAGTAAAATAAGACTCATCATTATCATCATCATCGAGGTTATTTTGGACTGCAGATCTCTTTTGTTTAGTCTTCAGAGTAACCTTGTTTGATTTTCTAACTGCTTCACAGTGCACTTGGATGCAATATCCTTTTCGCAATAACATTATTCTTTTCCTTTAATATTACATGCACTGTGTAGAGTATCACTGTGTAGAGTATTTTGATCTTTCGACCCAGCTTATAAAGACACTGGCCCACCTAAACAGCAGTAGCATCGGTTAGTTGCTTATGTTTTTCTTGTCATTGTAACCTTTTTTCTTTCAGTTCCTTCAGATACAGATAACACTTTCTTCTCTTCCACTCTTTTAATTACCCATATATCATACAGAGTGCTTTTTGAATGTCCATACATGTCTGAATGTTGCAGAGTGAGAGTTTACTCTTCGTCAAATACCTTCCATTTCTAAGCGTTAACGAAAGAAATAAACACATTAAGACTGCGTGCCTAGTTACAATTTCTTCATTATGTGCAGACCTGCTTCATTAAAAGGTCAGTCAGTATGGATAAAGACATAAAAATGACGTCTCGAACCATACTCTAAAAGTCCGAATCCAGTCCTTTAACCGTCCATCAGTTGTGTTTGTTGGTTTTATCCATTCGACAAGTAGTTGGATCGCGGGTTTGCGACTGATCAATGACCTGGCCACGTGAAGTTTCAGAGTTTTCTTCACATACTTCACACCTAAATAGCGAGCAGTTTCCCATAGGAAATTCCGGGAAGAATTCTCCCTTGACAATCGCCCACATGTTTCGTTGCTAATCCATCCAACCTTGTTATTTTATTATTTAACTTTCATTTAATAAAACTTGATTAAAATTGCCAAAATAAATTAAAAGTTCTTGTCTAAAACTAGTAGATTTAAATTCAAAATCTAATAATTCTATCGCTACAAAAATACAAAAATGTTTATAAATTTTTTGTAATAACGTCTCCCGTTTTAATTATAAATTGAAAATAAATGTAAATTATGATTGAATCTTAAATTAATTAATGAAAGCAAAGTAAACAAACTCGTTAATAATATAATTTTTATATACTTGTATTAACCATTAACAAGAATTTTTAATTAATACGTAAAATGGTTTATCAGTCAGCATTTTTAATCGAATTGAAGCGATAAAAAATTTTTATAAAATTCATAATCTATTTTGTCTCATGAGAAAACAAATTCGAAAAATTTTTGACAACTATTTTTGCAATGAATTACCATTAAAATTAAAAAAAAATAATAATAAAGATTAGATTGCATTAGACTAAAATTGTAATAAACTTTTTGTGCATGTTTTTCGAAGAAATCATCCGAAAAATATGCACGTTATTGGAGAAAACTTTTAAAGTACGCTTAATTCCTCAAAACAGGTGCTTATATGCTTACCAGTGGAATGGATGAAACCACTGAACACTGGTTGGTCGTGGGTTTGCCCATGAATCGAGTGACCAGCTTGAACTTTCCGGATTATAGTCAATTGAATAAGAGCTAAATAGGGATCCGTTCTTCATAGAAACAGACCTGGGAGGCACTCTCCTTGTCAGATCGCCCAGTAGCTCAGATGTCATCAATTCTTATAGCCTTATATCATCAATTCAATCCAATCTAATTAAAACAGAACAGGATTGGATTGATAAAATAAGACAACGCAACAAATTGGTAGGTCCCAGGAGGACTTTATGAAAAATTTGTCTCTATTTTCTGTTACACACATGAATAAAACCCAGAAAACTCCACCTTGCTAGCTTTCTAGGATCAGATACAAATCTACCAACAGTGTTTAAAGATTTTTATCCACTCGGCTCTCTCAAACATAAGAACATAAAATTATTATACATATATTTCAATACACGTGTATTTTCTATTCATATTCTCAAATCTGTGTCAAATGGTTTATAAATATGCACTGTCTAATTCAAGGATAGACAAACAAGATGTGTCGACATTCCGAATAAACTCTGTGTATCTTTAACATAATAATGAATGTTAAACACACCCACGTTTTGTTGTTAATCTTTATTTGACATTTATAAATGACTTATGTTCTGTAACATATTTCGTTAATCGAAATTGAAATTTCGCTTGCATATTCTGAAATGAAAGTAGAAAGAAATAGGCAACAAATTTTTCTATACATTTTTACTCTTTCCTAGTGTTAATTTTTTAAAATTAAGTTCATCAGGACAAGCCAGGACAGGAGGATGGTGAGGGATGGGGTCCGACGTATCAGAGACAGACCACTCCTGAGAAACCCCAAGACATCCAGCCATTTTGTAATGTAAATAAGATTAAAAGTGTATTTTAAATATTTAAATACATAAACGCATTTAAATACAAATGAACTTTAGTCTAAGATTTGAAATTTTCATATAAACTCTCAATTATTCAATTTCTTATCCGTACACAGCAAATATTTATCTATATATTATTTACACATCGAACTAAAAGTTTCTAAATGAATCTATCCAAATCCGTATTTCAAAAAACATCATTATACAGTAATTTCAGATAATATCAAATAGAAAATTACTGTAATTCAATATACATTTTACTTTTTTTTTATATATTAAAATATGAAATTTCAAACTAAATTTATAAATCTACTTTATAAGAGCAGTTGCAAGATGATACCGTAAATCAATGTAATTTTAACGAATTACAAAAACATTTATAGGACCATATATTCGGAAGACTGAAAAATATCGATTGTCATCGATTCAAACATTCAAATTTATTCCTAATTATTCAATCATTTGGTTTTTATATTTTCTGTAATATATTTCTTAAATAGAATAGTAATGTCAAGACGTAAAACTGTATTGTATTTCAGATTGTTTAAACCTAAATTTACTCCGAGTTATAAGCTTGTATTCTGCTCGTCGCACTATCTTCTAATGCAAACACTGACGGCAATGGAGGTAAGGGCATCAGCCTATAGCAGATGACACTAATTCGAGTCCGGGAGACGACGAGCGCACAAATCTCATCTTTGTGCCTACACAGAAGTAAAAGTAAAAAAATTACAAAAATATATTTCAGAGAAGCTATATAACTATTGTCTTTTAAGTTCGGTCTTGACCTATCTTAATCTCTTAAAAGCTTAATATACTTATCGGTTTCCATTTATAGAATATACTGTAAAATATACTATCGAAAGTAAATACTGTAATTTTATGAAGAAAACCTAACAAAAAATTGTTTCTAGCAAATTTTTAAAAACAATTTTCGAATTAAAATTAATTTTTGTTTTTCTTTTAATTCTATTACGGCAA
The DNA here is from genome assembly GCF_000671375.1 of Centruroides sculpturatus. Classification (NCBI taxonomy): domain Eukaryota; kingdom Metazoa; phylum Arthropoda; class Arachnida; order Scorpiones; family Buthidae; genus Centruroides; species Centruroides sculpturatus. The sequence continues at coordinate 216,741 of NW_019385536.1, read as the reverse complement.
TGTGACACATGGGCGATCTGACGAGGAGGGATGCCTTCCGGAAGGTCTTTTATGGGAAACTGGCCCATATTTAGATGTTACTAACATGAAGAAAACCCAGAAAACTCCACATGGCCAGGCGCGAATCCACCAGTGTTATATGTACCAGTGGTTTTATCCAATTAATTTAACTTTTTCAAATAAAATTAATTTGATAAAAAATTAAATTATTCCTAATTTTGTCAATAGAAAAGTTACATTGTCGGCTAGCCGTGACAATAAAGACACCAGAGCTTTTCCCACTACGGTGCCCACTAGAGTGGATAAAACCAATGAACATTGGTAGTTGGTCGCAGGTTTGCGCCTCACCAACGGGCTGACCACGTAAAGTTTTCCGGATTTTTTTCACGAGTCTAACACTAAGTAAGAGTCAGTTTCCTATAAAAATTCCCCAGGAGAAGAGATGCATACATCCACTAATTTAATCTAATTTAATCTTAATCCGCTACGAGATCGGGTTGTGTCCAGTTTCCTAAAAATTTTCATTGATGGGTTGATTGATATGCTGGGCTCGTCCTTCATCACATGGCTATCGGTATTGTGGATCTAATTGAACTCACAATGGACATAGAGAAATGNTTAATATAGTTAAATCAAGGTAATTAATTTTTTTATTTACTTCTTCTTCAATATCAAACTGAATGTCCTTATTTATATTATTTATAAAGTTATGGATAGTTTCTTTATTAGTTAAATTACTATTATATATGATCAAATAATCATCAATATATCTCATTATGCTTTTTACACCTGGAATGTTTTGTATTTTTTTAATCTATGTTTTTCATCACTAACTCTGCTAGTTTTGGCCCCATCTTCGATCCCATACTGACCCCATCGATTTGTTGGTAAAATTTATTGTCTATCTTAAAATAATTATTGGTATAAGCAAATTTAATAAGATCTTTTAATGTTTTATCAACATTTAACTCTATTAAACTTGTTTCTATTAGTTCCATTTTATGTTTGGATACATGTTCTTGACATCTAAACTTATTAACATATCAGTTTTTTTTTTATTTTTTATTTTTTGAATATTATTTATAGCTTCATCTGCATTTTTTAATACTATTTTCAGACTTTTCTATATTTTTTAATTGTCATTTGACATAGTTTTCTAAGTTACAAAGTATTGAATAACGAAAATGGGTCTGCATTTTTCTTCTTGTTTATGTGCCTTTAACCTTATTTTTAATTTTGGGGTCCTGTTGTTCTTAAAATTAAGGATATAATTTTTATCATTATCACTTATACTATTATTTAAATGCATTTCTTTTATTATTTTATCATGTAGGTTCTTATTTAGTTTAACATATTGATTATTATTTATTTGCTCTACCATTTTATTCTTTAAATTTTTGTTATCAATTATTACAAGTTATTTAGTTTTATCATTGCGAGTGTCATACAATTATAAAAGCGTTACTCTGTCTTCTGAGGTATGTAAAAAAGATTTATTTATTGTCTGTAAAAATTATCTTCGCGTGAAAAATTTGTAAATTAATTAATTTTTTACTTTTTATGCTTTATATGTGTAGCATTTACACTGAAGAGGGGCTCATATAGGCCCGAAATGCATTTGTGATTTGCAATAAAGGAGTATCTAACCTTATAGCTGAGAGAAAGTCTACCGTTTTTACTAATTCGGATTAAAGAGGCACATACTAAATCTACGTATTCATCAGCTATCACACCAGATATTGAGAAGAAATAGTTATGTTTAAGTTTATGAATACATTTTACTGATCGAAAAATTCATTTATCTTTTTAATATATTTCAATAAAATGCGATGATTGTATAGAAAAAAAAATTACACTTTGATTCTTCTCAATTTTTTAATTTCTTGAACTTCATGATTATATAGACCTATGAGCAATTATTTATTGTGATATTGTCGCAATGCAGGATTTCAATATTTAATTATATTTTGAATTTATTTCATTTAAAAATATATGCTCTCCACCTGAAATTAGTACTGTAGTGTCATGTCCCTGTACATCATTCTTTTCCTTTAACAATAGAGTTGTGCCGGTCATCTATTAACTGCTTTCAGGGGAAAAGTTTTGAATTGGAATAATGTAACAGTTTGCATCGGAAGTTCGTATATAGTTAATCGGGACCTCCTGCCTCTAAGGTTTCCATATCTGGTCTTGCCTTTCATCTACCTAACTCTGTTATTGAGATTAAGGAAAAATAGACAGATAAAGTGGAAAATTTTTTAAAATTGCAGCCCAATAATGAATTTATCTTCATCAGCTAAAAATGGAACATAACTAGATAAGTATATTTCTTTACAAATTTGAAACCATGTCTTCCTATTTTCTTTGTTTTTTTCAGCACAATGAAGTGCATTAATTAGACACAAAACAGTTTTTTCATTCTTTATTTATTCATTGGTCAATATGCATTTTGGGTAATTGAACATACATTTTGTAACAGTTGACCGAAGAGGAGTACCAGAGACCCAAAACACGTATTGACCAAATAATAAATAAAGAATGAAAGTTTTTTAAAAATGAAATGAATATGCTAATTGAGAAAAGGAGATTATATGTGAATGCTGAGTAAGGGATTTGTCACTCCCAGAATCATAATAGAGCATATATATTAAATTTTTCCCTTTATTTAAAATTTAAACTTATTAAAAGTATAACAAAATAGTATTTTTAAACAATGTTACTTATATAAACAGTAATAATTAAACCTTGTATTCGTAAGAAACTGAAGTAGCAAAGCAGAATTAATTAATCTTGAATATCATGCAAATAAAATAAAGTATTATTAAAATAAAAGATCAATTCTCAAATTCTGAAGAAATCAATCTGAAAGCTTAAACATTATTGAT
>NW_019385536.1:202344-212275 GCF_000671375.1 Centruroides sculpturatus | reverse complement strand
GGAAAGAGGTATTGAGTGAATAAAACTATTATTGAGAACGTAATGACCATAATAAGTAATTACAATATCATAGCAAAACAACAATTTCCTGTACAACAACGATACAGTCTGAAGGAATAGTTAGTATCTTGTACAACCTCCTCTTGCCTGGATACACTCGGCAATACGATCAGGCATAAAGGTATCGTATGCTATCCTGCAACAGATGTTGCAACTGCTGCTCCAGATCCCTTATATTTATGGATACAAAATTATTACAATTTATAGTCTTCCCGGTGTCTACAAAGCGTAACAATGTGACAGAAACGTTTCTAGGAAATCCTAGCTGTGTGTGGCCAGGCATTATCTTATTGGAAATGTATTACCTTCATGACATGGCTGTTTGCAGTTCTGCAAACAGCCATGTCATGAAAGGCAATACACGAGTGCACAGGGTTTCCTGAATACACAGCTGTGCCGTTAATATCCCTCTACTACTAATAATAGATGGGATTGAATTGGATTCGTGGAATAAGATAATGCGACACATGGGCGGTTTTCCAAAGGGGTGCCCCCGGAGGACTTTCTACGGGAAACTGATCCCTATTTAGATGTTTCACATATTAAACTAAACTAACTGTATTAAACTAAAAATACGGAATATGAAAATTAATTTAATCTAGAAATTGTGGTTTATAAAATGAACATTGTACGTAAAATAAATTAAAGAAAATATATTAGAGCAGTCTGCCAGTTTAACAAAATTAAATCTATTCCATGTTCTGCTGCCTTTCGAACTTTCGTTTTTACACTTCTAAATTCTTCAGTCATAAATTAGCAGGGCTTGTTCTGAATTACTCTTTTGCAATGTCCTGTGGTAGAATTGTCTTTTCATCCTCTATCATACACTTTGCTTTAACTGGTACCAAAACCATTCAATTGGGTCACACTGTTTTCACAAGGAATACTGTATGACGTATTCTAATGTTGTTTAAAGGCAGTAATTGTGTCTTGAGAGTAGTAAGACATTACGTCTTTTGCACAGATATGGCAATCTCTATTCGATTAGTGCTTCTTCAAGAATGGGACTAATCTCCTTTTCTTGATGCACTCCGTACTCTGTATTTCCGTATTAATGCAAAGTTAGGATAGTACGATGAAGGTCCGAGACAGCCTCGTGAGGATTTATGGCTACCATACCAAAACCTTCGTCGGGACTTTTACGTAATGTTTGAACTTTAATCCTTACATAACTTCCTTTCCTTTTCACAGGAAAATCTTTTATTTTTCGGCACATTTAGAGTAAAATAAGACTCATCATTATCATCATCATCGAGGTTATTTTGGACTGCAGATCTCTTTTGTTTAGTCTTCAGAGTAACCTTGTTTGATTTTCTAACTGCTTCACAGTGCACTTGGATGCAATATCCTTTTCGCAATAACATTATTCTTTTCCTTTAATATTACATGCACTGTGTAGAGTATCACTGTGTAGAGTATTTTGATCTTTCGACCCAGCTTATAAAGACACTGGCCCACCTAAACAGCAGTAGCATCGGTTAGTTGCTTATGTTTTTCTTGTCATTGTAACCTTTTTTCTTTCAGTTCCTTCAGATACAGATAACACTTTCTTCTCTTCCACTCTTTTAATTACCCATATATCATACAGAGTGCTTTTTGAATGTCCATACATGTCTGAATGTTGCAGAGTGAGAGTTTACTCTTCGTCAAATACCTTCCATTTCTAAGCGTTAACGAAAGAAATAAACACATTAAGACTGCGTGCCTAGTTACAATTTCTTCATTATGTGCAGACCTGCTTCATTAAAAGGTCAGTCAGTATGGATAAAGACATAAAAATGACGTCTCGAACCATACTCTAAAAGTCCGAATCCAGTCCTTTAACCGTCCATCAGTTGTGTTTGTTGGTTTTATCCATTCGACAAGTAGTTGGATCGCGGGTTTGCGACTGATCAATGACCTGGCCACGTGAAGTTTCAGAGTTTTCTTCACATACTTCACACCTAAATAGCGAGCAGTTTCCCATAGGAAATTCCGGGAAGAATTCTCCCTTGACAATCGCCCACATGTTTCGTTGCTAATCCATCCAACCTTGTTATTTTATTATTTAACTTTCATTTAATAAAACTTGATTAAAATTGCCAAAATAAATTAAAAGTTCTTGTCTAAAACTAGTAGATTTAAATTCAAAATCTAATAATTCTATCGCTACAAAAATACAAAAATGTTTATAAATTTTTTGTAATAACGTCTCCCGTTTTAATTATAAATTGAAAATAAATGTAAATTATGATTGAATCTTAAATTAATTAATGAAAGCAAAGTAAACAAACTCGTTAATAATATAATTTTTATATACTTGTATTAACCATTAACAAGAATTTTTAATTAATACGTAAAATGGTTTATCAGTCAGCATTTTTAATCGAATTGAAGCGATAAAAAATTTTTATAAAATTCATAATCTATTTTGTCTCATGAGAAAACAAATTCGAAAAATTTTTGACAACTATTTTTGCAATGAATTACCATTAAAATTAAAAAAAAATAATAATAAAGATTAGATTGCATTAGACTAAAATTGTAATAAACTTTTTGTGCATGTTTTTCGAAGAAATCATCCGAAAAATATGCACGTTATTGGAGAAAACTTTTAAAGTACGCTTAATTCCTCAAAACAGGTGCTTATATGCTTACCAGTGGAATGGATGAAACCACTGAACACTGGTTGGTCGTGGGTTTGCCCATGAATCGAGTGACCAGCTTGAACTTTCCGGATTATAGTCAATTGAATAAGAGCTAAATAGGGATCCGTTCTTCATAGAAACAGACCTGGGAGGCACTCTCCTTGTCAGATCGCCCAGTAGCTCAGATGTCATCAATTCTTATAGCCTTATATCATCAATTCAATCCAATCTAATTAAAACAGAACAGGATTGGATTGATAAAATAAGACAACGCAACAAATTGGTAGGTCCCAGGAGGACTTTATGAAAAATTTGTCTCTATTTTCTGTTACACACATGAATAAAACCCAGAAAACTCCACCTTGCTAGCTTTCTAGGATCAGATACAAATCTACCAACAGTGTTTAAAGATTTTTATCCACTCGGCTCTCTCAAACATAAGAACATAAAATTATTATACATATATTTCAATACACGTGTATTTTCTATTCATATTCTCAAATCTGTGTCAAATGGTTTATAAATATGCACTGTCTAATTCAAGGATAGACAAACAAGATGTGTCGACATTCCGAATAAACTCTGTGTATCTTTAACATAATAATGAATGTTAAACACACCCACGTTTTGTTGTTAATCTTTATTTGACATTTATAAATGACTTATGTTCTGTAACATATTTCGTTAATCGAAATTGAAATTTCGCTTGCATATTCTGAAATGAAAGTAGAAAGAAATAGGAACAAATTTTTCTATACATTTTTACTCTTTCCTAGTGTTAATTTTTTAAAATTAAGTTCATCAGGACAAGCCAGGATAGGAGGATGGTGAGGGATGGGGTCCGACGTATCAGAGACAGACCACTCCTGAGAAACCCCAAGACATCCAGCCATTTTGTAATGTAAATAAGATTAAAAGTGTATTTTAAATATTTAAATACATAAACGCATTTAAATACAAATGAACTTTAGTCTAAGATTTGAAATTTTCATATAAACTCTCAATTATTCAATTTCTTATCCGTAAACAGCAAATATTTATCTATATATTATTTACACATCGAACTAAAAGTTTCTAAATGAATCTATCCAAATCCGTATTTCAAAAAACATCATTATACAGTAATTTCAGATAATATCAAATAGAAAATTACTGTAATTCAATATACATTTTACTTTTTTTTTATATATTAAAATATGAAATTTCAAACTAAATTTATAAATCTACTTTATAAGAGCAGTTGCAAGATGATACCGTAAATCAATGTAATTTTAACGAATTACAAAAACATTTATAGGACCATATATTCGGAAGACTGAAAAATATCGATTGTCATCGATTCAAACATTCAAATTTATTCCTAATTATTCAATCATTTGGTTTTTATATTTTCTGTAATAATTTCTTAAATAGAATAGTAATGTCAAGACGTAAAACTGTATTGTATTTCAGATTGTTTAAACCTAAATTTACTCCGAGTTATAAGCTTGTATTCTGCTCGTCGCACTATCTTCTAATGCAAACACTGACGGCAATGGAGGTAAGGGCATCAGCCTATAGCAGATGACACTAATTCGAGTCCGGGAGACGACGAGTGCACAAATCTCATCTTTGTGCCTACACAGAAGTAAAAGTAAAAAAATTACAAAAATATATTTCAGAGAAGCTATATAACTATTGTCTTTTAAGTTCGGTCTTGACCTATCTTAATCTCTTAAAAGCTTAATATACTTATCGGTTTCCATTTATAGAATATACTGTAAAATATACTATCGAAAGTAAATACTGTAATTTTATGAAGAAAACCTAACAAAAAATTGTTTCTAGCAAATTTTTAAAAACAATTTTCGAATTAAAATTAATTTTTGTTTTTCTTTTAATTCTATTACGGCAATGTGACACATGGGCGATCTGACGAGGAGGGATGCCTTCCGGAAGGTCTTTTATGGGAAACTGGCCCATATTTAGATGTTACTAACATGAAGAAAACCCAGAAAACTCCACATGGCCAGGCGCGAATCCACCAGTGTTATATGTACCAGTGGTTTTATCCAATTAATTTAACTTTTTCAAATAAAATTAATTTGATAAAAAATTAAATTATTCCTAATTTTGTCAATAGAAAAGTTACATTGTCGGCTAGCCGTGACAATAAAGACACCAGAGCTTTTCCCACTACGGTGCCCACTAGAGTGGATAAAACCAATGAACATTGGTAGTTGATCGCAGGTTTGCGCCTCACCAACGGGCTGACCACGTAAAGTTTTCCGGATTTTTTTCACGAGTCTAACACTAAGTAAGAGTCAGTTTCCTATAAAAATTCCCCAGGAGAAGAGATGCATACATCCACTAATTTAATCTAATTTAATCTTAATCCGCTACGAGATCGGGTTGTGTCCAGTTTCCTAAAAATTTTCATTGATGGGTTGATTGATATGCCGGGCTCGTCCTTCATCACATGGCTATCGGTATTGTGGATCTAATTGAACTCACAATGGACATAGAGAAATGCCCGCTTAGTACTCGCGTGACGGATATATAAATTATAATTGTAGTTTTAATTTTCAACAAAACGTTTAGTACAAATAAAAGATAAATTATAATAATAAAAACCCACAACCGCTGTATATCCTACAGAAAGAATAATATCTCTTTCTGTTAAGGAATGAATAGTCCAATTCTTATAGCTTTTCTCTGTTATGATTCGTCTTATATAGTGAATGTGTATACATAGAAATTTAATGTCTATCACAATTAAATTACGCTGTAAAAGTGAACAGTAAATTCGACTGAAATATTCATAATGAAGGAAATTTGATTTTGCAACTAAATCAGATGGGAGCATTTTCCTTAAAGCTTTGGCTTTTTACACGCATTGTTTTCTGGTTTCTCCAGTTTAATAATACAAATGACTTTATATAAATGAATTATTAATTAAAGTCTAAACCATTTAAATATACATTTTGTTGCGAAATTATTATTATTCACTAATTTTTTATATTACAAAAACAATATTGTGATTCAATTATCTCTTTGTTTTCATCCTAAGTTATTAAGAATTTACTCGAAAAAATAATAATAAATTTATTCTCTCTTCCAGAATTTGGAAAAACGAGTAATTTGCTTTTATATTTTAATCATTTAAAACAGTTATCATATTCGCTTTCCTGTACTCATGTCATTGTTTTAATTGTAACAATGTAACAACACGCTATAAAAACTATAATTTTCTTCAATATTATATGATAATTTTTCATGATTATGAAAAAATCTATGATAAACTTCTAGGCGATCATGGACATTGACAAACTGTCTTGAGTTATCAATGTCGATACTTACATTACACAGTCAAAGTAGAACTTATATTTGTAATCGTTCTAAGCTATAACATATAAGACGATCTTTCTCCTCAATCAAATAATAATAAATTTAAAAACACAGACCCTAAGCCGAGTTACGTGAGAACTTATAAAGATCCAGCATTGCATACGGCTTATTAATTAATTGAGTCTCACAGCATAAGAAAGAATTAATGTACACGCACTAGTTCATCATAGTAGTATTCAAAGTTCAATTTTTGTCGTTTAATTTTATTAATAAGTACTCTATTGTTCATCTTATCTGATATCCTTTCTACAATACTATTAATTAAATGTCAACTTACGAGTTAAATCTATTTAAAAAGTAGGTTAACGTTAAATTTTCTTTCTTTATTTTTTATTAAGAACAAAATAGAAGTTTTTATTTTAATAAAAATGACTTGGAGTTTATAATTAATTTTCCGATTAATTTTTTTTTCTAAATAATGTCATTGAAAATTTAATAAAAACAGATTTTCTTAACAATTTCAGGTTTCAACTTTTGCTTCTTTTATTTAAAAGTAATTAAAGTTGTTATTTTTTAAAGTATGTTTTACTATTAACAAAACTTCATAGTTTTAAAATATTGATGGATACAAAGTACAGTCGATCCCCCCTATAACACTGTTGATTTTTCCGTTTTATATGAATTCCATGTTGTACGAATCACTTAGATTTTACAAATACGTGAGCCGTTCACAGCCCGGCACACGTATTTGTAAAATCTAAGTGACTCGTACAACATGGAATTCATATAAAACAGAAAAATCAACAGTGTTATAGGGGTCGACTGTAATTAAAACCATTGAACACTGGTAGCTCTTGGATTTGTGCCTGACCAACATGCTGGTAGTATGGATTTTTCAAAATTTCTTCGCGTGTCCGCACGCAAATAGGAGGCAGTTTTTCATAGAAAAAGTCCTTTCGGAAAACATTTCCTCTTTGGCAGATCTCCTATGCATCACACTCCATTAATACAATCGTTAAAATATCTTAGGAAGTGGACTAAACAGTACAGAAACAAATAAGTACAGGTTTTTAAGTATATATTCGCACTATGTTCTAAAAATCGTTAGATTCCTTTCACGAACGTAACGAATTTGTACGTCAAATAGTATTATTTTTATCGTATTTTATAATCGAGAGTACAATTAGACACATCAAAATATTCAAGCTTAACGTAATTGAAAGTAAACGTCTCATTAATCTATATTATTCTTCTTGATTTATGAATAAACTGATGAGACAATTTGCAATTTTAATAAATAAAAGATTCTCCACAATTGTCTATTTAGTGCTAACTTCATATAAAATTTTAAAGAATTATTTAACTTTAATTCGGAGAATTTTTTTAAGTAAATATTTTTCATTACTTTGAAATTGGATTACAATAACTGAAAATTTTTAAAAAAATTTATATTAAATTCCATAGAAATAAATACATTTATACCGACGCAACAGGCTATGATATAATAGACTTTTTATTTTTCAATTAAATCTAAAAAGAACCTATCTAATTTTCATTTTCCAGATAGGAGGAAGCAAGATATATTCTTTTCAATGACTAGATATAATAGGAAATTGCTTGAAATCAAGATTTTACCGAAGAAAGGTAGCACCGAAATATCTATCTAATTTTAGAAATGACGTTATAGAATTTCTTTAGATTTCTAGTGCCTGTATTAAAAAAACTTTTTGGTGTAAAATTTATTTTCATTTTCTATTTAAGACTTTAATTTATTTTATAAAAAAAACGTAAAAACTAGTTTTTTAATCATTTATAAATGTCCTTATTTATGTTAAATGTTATCATTCCCAGTCATCATTTAATTGTTTAGCATTATTGAATGTGTATGTGTTATAATATAACTGTCTTCACGAGAATTCAGATATCTTTTCAAGAACTTTTATACGTATTACTTATACATAATATTCATAAATTTATGTAAATACTAAGACTGTTTTACATTCAATCTGTTTCGATTAAATTAATGCAAATGTATATAACATTGTTATAAGAATTGTGAAAATTTTTCCATAATTAATAGCCTTAACTTTTAATTTCATTAATGTTTTATGTACAAATATGTACAATCACACTTATTATAATTCTAAATTTTATTTTATTCTATTTATAATGGAAGAAAAAAAATAACAAAAAGGAAAAAACATTATTGAATATAATCATACAATCACGCATACACACACAACAGTAAGCTTAATATTCTAAATTTAACATTTTCTTTCACACATTATGCACACAAATTTATAAAAATTACGAATAAATATAGTAAAAATTAGCCCGAGAAAACTTTTCACATTTTTCAAGTAAATTTCCACAAGAAATCATTAATCTTTCTTGGGGAATTTACTTCAACTCACTATATTAACAATAAGTTAAAGTATGTAAGTCACTTTAGAGTAATACAGATGGTTCTCCTCAAACCTCAGTAGATTTTATAAAATTAATTTGTGCAGATAGGTAGATAAAATGTGTCGGTAAATGTGGGCCAATACTTGAGGTTTCATGTACATCAGCGATCTGGATTGCGCTGAATCTGGCAGTGGCGGTTCAGATCGCTGGATTCACATTTTTTGGCTTTCCCGATCACCTGATATCATCCCCTTTAAACTATTTTCTTTGGGGATATGTCAATGATCACGTTATGCTATAAAAGTGCCGGAATTGAGAGTCCTGCGTACAGTAATCATAGATACCATTAACAGTGTAATTGGCATGTTGGTTATGTATTACTTATACATAATATTCATAAATTTATGTAAATACTAAGACTGTTTTACATTCTTATAATGGAAGAAAAAAGAATTTAACCAAAAGAAAAAAACATTATTGAATATAATCATACAATCACATACACACACACAACAGTACATGGGCCAAAATCAAGTGAAGAGTGGATATCGTACGTGTCATGTCAGAAGCACGTGTATAAATGTACAAATTTAATGCAACTTTTTCAGATGCATCTTTCTACAATATTATATTCACATTTTTCCAAAAATTAATTCACAAAATTAGTGTGGTGCGACAGGAACGCACTGTATAACAATATAAAAAAAAACTTAATTACAGTATGTAAGCATCTTCTCGTTCTAATAAACGATTTTCAATGTAAAATACTTGTCATCTTTGTCTCCCTCGCCACCACCAACGTACGAATGGATCCTAGACCATCACCGACACACGATTAACTGATTTCCCCTAAAAGTCGGCAAGCTTACAAATTACAAAAAGCCGTTAAGTTCGTTATCCGAATTTTGTTCGTTATCAGAGACAAACTTTTTACAAAATAAAAGTTCGTTAACTGATTTGGTCGTTAACCAGGACGTTCGTTAACCGGGGTTCCACTGTATCAGTTCTTTTCATTATTGTACATAAAATTAAAATATAACTCAGAATTGTTTCAAATTCCAATAACGATAACAAAAAAGAAAATGAATATGATCAGAATGATTTATATAATTGAAATATGCGTGAAATTTAGCTAAATATTCGCCAAATCAATTCATAATAAAGAAATTAAAATACTTTAATGAATTCCGTATAAAAATGTGAAAATTTTGAAAAAAGATGTGGTGATTAACCATAAAAATATAACATGTAAATTAGAAAATGGTTTTGATTCAAATTATTATTATTATTATTACAGTAGAGCGTCGATTATCCGAAACGTCAATCATCCGAAAGAATTCCAGTCGGCAAATTTAAATTTTCGCCAGTGCTGTGGCGCTGCAATCTTTGCCTATGTCTTGGGCTACTCAAATATTTTACGTTTTTGATACTAAATTAACTTCTAAAGTATAATTTTTTATTGTTTTTATATTTTTCAATATATTTATTTTGTTTGTACAAAATAAAAAAAT
>NW_019385536.1:199023-201611 GCF_000671375.1 Centruroides sculpturatus | reverse complement strand
GGCAAATTTAAATTTTCGCCAGTGCTGTGGCGCTGCAATCTTTGGCTATGTCTTGGGCTACTCAAATATTTTACGTTTTTGATACTAAATTAACTTCTGAAGTATAATTTTTTATTGTTTTTATATTTTTCAATATATTTATTTTGTTCGTACAACAAAATAAAAAAATAATTTTTAACGATACAATAGTCTTCGTTAGGCTTAACATCGACGAAAATTCAACGCGAAGCGACACGCAACGGTGAAAAATATCAAGATGGGATAAATTAATATATTTTTTCGTACGTAATCGGTTATCCGAAACATCAATCTTCGGAACAACCCCGGTCCCCAATTGATTCGGATAATCGACGCTCTACTGTATTATTGTTTTTATTTTTTAATATGTTGAAGCATCATTATGAGTTGTATTTTACAGAGAAACGTTATATCCACTGTAATATCAGATTAAAAAAAATTATGAAAAATTTTAAAAAATTGATAAATTTCAGGATTTTAATAGAATTAATTTCTATAAAAATGTTTCTTTTTTATAAATATAATTGGATGATTTATATAATAATAAATTCTTTGTGCGTACTGTAATTTTATATAGGTGAATTATTTCTGTTCTTAGCTACTAGCTTTATTATTATTATTATTAATTCATCTGTTATTTGTTTTGAAAAGCAAAATGTAGTAGATTCTTTCAATTTAAATTTCTAAAAAGAAAATTTATGGTAGGTTTCATATTGTCTATATTTTCTTCAGAATCCTACAGAGCAAGTTTAATGCAGATCGGTCAAAGGATTAGGAGTTGATAGAGGGAATGAAATAAGGAAAGGATAGGATTTAAGGTTTTATGGTAGCTTATATTGTCGTAAAAAGTATGAAAAATTTAATGCGGAGGTAAAGAGTTTAGAAGTGTATAGAGAACAGAGGGGAGAGATTCTATTTTATTACACTGGTATTATATTTTTGTACTTTTTTATTATACAATTTTGTTTACGCTAATTATATTATACCGATGCTAGAGGAGAATAAACCAAATTTACGTATTTGTGAAATAGTTTAAATAAAAGGGTAAACTTAATACAATTTTCAATTCCTTTAGTGCAAAATTGTATAGATTCTACCTTCTAATTACGAATATTTTTGAAAGAATAACAAAAGTCTTTTCTTAAATATTTTTGTCGTGGTAATTATATAAATGAATATTATTATTAAAATTTCGAAAATTTACACAACTCACTATATTAACAATATCGTGGAGTATGTAAGTCACTTTAGAGTAATACAGATGGTTCTCCTCAAACCTCAGTAGATTTTATAAAATTAATTTGTGCAGATAGGTAGATAAAATGTGTCGGTAAATGTGGGCCAATACTTGAGGTTTCATGTACATCAGCGATCTGGATTGCGCTGAATCTGGCAGTGGCGGTTCAGATCGCTGGATTCACATTTTTTGGCTTTCCCGATCACCTGATATCATCCCCTTTAAACTATTTTCTTTGGGGATATATGATCACGTTATGCTATAAAAGTGCCGGAATTGAGAGTCCTGCGTACAGTAATCATAGATACCATTAACAGTGTAATTGGCATGTTGACTCGAACATGGGCCAAAATCAAGTGAAGAGTGGATATCGTACGTGTCATGTCAGAAGCACGTGTATAAATGTACAAATTTAATGCAACTTTTTCAGATGCATCTTTCTACAATATTATATTCACATTTTTCCAAAAATTAATTCACAAAATTAGTGTGGTGCAACAGGAACGCACTGTATAACAATATAAAAAAAAACTTAATTACAGTATGTAAGCATCTTCTCGTTCTAATAAACGATTTTCAATGTAAAATACTTGTCATCTTTGTCTCCCTCGCCACCACCAACGTACGAATGGATCCTAGACCATCACCGACACACGATTAACTGATTTCCCCTAAAAGTCGGCAAGCTTACAAATTACAAAAAGCCGTTAAGTTCGTTATCCGAATTTTGTTCGTTATCAGAGACAAACTTTTTACAAAATAAAAGTTCGTTAACTGATTTGGTCGTTAACCAGGACGTTCGTTAACCGGGGTTCCACTGTATCAGTTCTTTTCATTATTGTACATAAAATTAAAATATAACTCAGAATTGTTTCAAATTCCAATAACGATAACAAAAAAGAAAATGAATATGATCAGAATGATTTATATAATTGAAATATGCGTGAAATTTAGCTAAATATTCGCCAAATCAATTCATAATAAAGAAATTAAAATACTTTAATGAATTCCGTATAAAAATGTGAAAATTTTGAAAAAAGATGTGGTGATTAACCATAAAAATATAACATGTAAATTAGAAAATGGTTTTGATTCAAATTATTATTATTATTATTACAGTAGAGCGTCGATTATCCGAAACGTCAATCATCCGAAAGAATTCCAGTCGGCAAATTTAAATTTTCGCCAGTGCTGTGGCGCTGCAATCTTTGCCTATGTCTTGGGCTACTCAAATATTTTACGTTTTTGATACTAAATTAACTTCTAAAGTATAATTTTTTATTGTTTTTATATTTTTCAATATATTTATTTTGTTTGTACAAAATAAAAAAAT
>NW_019385536.1:197649-198456 GCF_000671375.1 Centruroides sculpturatus | reverse complement strand
TTACATTGGAGAAGGCCGTTCTACCTCAGGACACTTTTTGGTTTACAATCATTTGTTGCTAATTGAGGTTCTAGAGAACAAAATTTTAATTATATACAAAACCAAGCCTTCATAACTTTAATTGATAGCATTAAACAATTTTTTGACGCATTAATAAAATTATAATACAATCGACTAAAGACTAAATTCCATGTTTCCATTGTTTATAATGTACGGTGCTTTTCTTTATATTTAGGCATGTTGATAAAATGCTTTCTTTTTAACAGTAATTGAATAATTTAAAAGTTAGACAAATTGCTTTGATTCATCCATTATATCACTACTTCGAGTTATAAATTACTATTTCAGAAAGTTGTAGAACAAAATATACATTACTGTATGTTTTTAGCAGAAGGTAATTTGATACCATTGATTTCTTTTATTATTGGTTTAATAGTTTTCTATTATGAAATTATTATGGCATTCTGTATAAAGAGATGTTTGCTTTTATTAATAGATTTTTTGTTCCTATTATTGACAACAAGTATTTTTCATAATCTGTAGAGGAGAAGGTGGTATTATGGAACCCCAATTACATTTTAGTGAATTGTAAACAAGGTATCATAACTACACCCACATTTTTTGTGCGAAAAGTACTGGTAACTAGTAAACTAAATGTTCCTAATTGGATTTTTCGCTAGTGTAATTATAAGTATGGTTTTTGAAGGCTTTTGTACAAAAAGTCCGAAAGTAGGCTTAGAGAAAATCGGGTGGTAATATGGAACCTTACTGTATATTTTCAAAAAAATGCTTTAATGTAGCCAAAAA
>NW_019385536.1:191433-195718 GCF_000671375.1 Centruroides sculpturatus | reverse complement strand
AACAATGGACGTGTTACGTAACAATGGAATTGTTAAGAGAAAGCGACGTTTTAAGAGAAAGTGCAGTTGGTTTTCGTTTTTGCAGGAAATTGAAGATATTTTTAGACCCATGTAAAAATTCTCTAATTAGTCTGGAAACGGGGGATCCAGTTTTTGCATTCTGTGAAAACGGGTAAGGTTGACTATAACGTAATAATCTTAATCTTCGCTGTCGTTACTTTTGCCCGAGCAACGCCGGGCCCACCTGCTAGTATATATATAATTTTGTCATGTAAACTTAATATATTAATTTTCCTACAGGAATTACAAAAAAGAGTTATTTAAAAAGGACTATTTCCCATTCGTTATTTAAAGCATAGGGACGAAGAGGTTGTGATATTGCTAATTGCCACGGTTTTCTAAGTTTTTGATAATTTAATTAATTCTCATATGTGTAAAAAAACCAATCTGCCTGCTAGAACAGATGTATATTTATATTATCCGTAAATACACCAACGTCATTTATGCCAGGGATGCCTCTCAATTAAAGAATATGTGTATGAGAGTAGCCTATTTGATGCATAGACGTTTTTAAATTTCTATACAAAATCGGTGTTTTCAGATACAGTGACTATGTAAATTGCCAACAAATTCTAAGTTCTGTTATCGTCAACTTCACTTTGTTTTCATTTCTTGTATAATTTCAATATGTATAGCTTTTTAATTTTTGAACCAAAAATTTCAGAAATTACACAGGTATATATATAGTTTGACTGGAGTATTTCGGGTTCCTCCCCTTAACAGAAGGCTGCCATGTAGAGGGCCTGTCCAAATCTACAACGAGCGTAAAAAAAAGACAAAAAAATTGAAAACAAATTTAGATTATTATTCTAATATTAGCCAAGTAAAAATTTACATCTAGGCCTATCTGTATTTATTCTTAATTATCCGAAAGAAATAAAAGTTTGAATTTTAGTTCTTGCGATCCATAAATCTATTCAATTTGTTGATAACACATTGAAATAATCTAGATTTAATTCGCATTACGGTTCAACAGATGCCCAAACAGAAGCATTATCATATGTATAGCGATATTATCATTTGTATGCTATCAGAAAGTTAACATGAATTAGAGCATGAAAGTTAATGCAGAAAGTAACAGATAGGCTATACAATGATATATAAAGTCATGGTGTGATTTGAACGCACTTCCTTATAATTACAAAATAAATGTTTAAATAAGAATATCTAAGAACAAATATTTATGAATACATAATTTATATTTTTTAATTTACTTACTTATATTCATAAACGTTTATAGTAATCAATTGCAGTAAAAATTTAATAGTTTTCATTCAAATAAATCGTTAACATTCATATCAATACAATTGTTTAAATAACTAAATTCAAATGCCTAAAAAGTCACATATAAATGATAAAAACTCATATAGGAATCATCTAATGTATTATTGTAATTACATTATGAAGAACATTTATCCGAAGAACTGGATAGACATTTTTTCATTACGTCTGTATTTGACATGAGTTCTTTTTAATCTGTTGTTAATTCAGCCAAACTTACAATGAGGAAGGTGGGTGGTGAGGACGGGGCCAATATACCCGGAAAGGATTGGATTGATGGTAGAAATCAACACAACATACGGCCGATATCTCTTGTGAGTACTTTCTATAGAAAGTTGGTCCACATTTAGGACTATTTCTTATTGATCTTACATCATTGTAATTTATATTTATCGATAAGTTTGGTACGTAAGTGATAGAAGTAATTCAAAGCTTCATTTGAGTAAACAGTGAAACTTCCTTTAAGGGACAACTCTCAATAACGGACGTTAGATCTTCTCCCTCGAGATTTTTATTGATTTTTATAAATATTTCGTTTCTTAATAACGAACGCGGATACTAAATCTTATGATAATGGACAGTCATTAATTTGATATTATTTGATTTATTATTATAAAAACTATAACCCTGTTCGTTCGGTCTGGAAAATATACACGAAAATACTTTGACGTCAATCTTACGTCATCGCTTTAGGTTTATAATGAATAAGTTTTAAAAATGACGTTAAAGTGACGTAGAAATGTGCTCAATATCTCAATCGAGCATATCTTTGATCAAAGTCCAAATTATTTGAAAATAAAATTTCTAATAATTTTCAGTAAAACTAAATGAAAAATAAAAATTAAATGTAAGTGTAAAATACCAGTAGACTCCCCTATAACACTGTAGATAATTACGTGTTATATGAATTCCATGTTGTACAAGTCACTTAGATTTTACAAATACGTGAGCCTTTCATAGCCCGGCACACGTATTTGTAAAATCTAAGTGACTCGTACAACATGGAATTCATATAACACGGAATTATCTACAGTGTTATAGGGGGTCTACTGTACTTATACTGTATTTTATTAGAGCGAAACGTTTTTTCTTTTTGCATGCTTTTCCAGGCCTGCGAGGCGGTTATTTGGTATTTAAAAAACTTGTCGTAACTGAAAATGTCATAAATAGACGTCGTTATATAGGACTTAGAGTGGGTTATCGTAAGTTACGTATAAAGAAATTTCACTAGTCTTTTTTCTTTGAAACACTTTGATAATTGCTTTAAAATCATTTTAATAAATTAATACCGGTACATCAATATAGATGATATTTTATTGATAATTAAGAAATATATAGCCTAAACGTGTTTATATACAGTACAGTACTATATATACAAACAACTCGCGTTGAAGAGATGTAATTTATGTCATCAAGATACAGTCGACCCCCCTATAACACTGTTGATTATTCCGTTTTATATGAATTCCATGTTGTACGAGTCACTTAGATTTTACAAATACGTGTGCCGGGATGTGAACGGCTCTCGTATTTGTAAACTCTAAGTGACTAGTACAAGATGGAATTCATATAAAACGGAATAATCAACAGTGTTATAGGGGGTCGACTGTACTTCATCAATAGTTTTGGAAAAAGATTGATCATCAAATTCAAGCAATGGTATTAATTCAAATTCTAATTTTCAAAAACATATTTTTTCATGAATGAGTTTCAAAATTTTTGAAAATAAGTCAGAAACAATTTCAAATTTATTTTTTCTATACATTATTTGAAATAAACATTTAATGATGATCATTTATAAAATAAATATTCATAAACAAGTTTAATTAAGTTGATTTTTCTTGTCTTTTCTTTACATAAAAGACTTAAGTCCAAGCATTAAGTAATATATAGCCTATATGTGTTTACATTTATTATCCGGTTTACTTTAATAATCGTAAAGTACTCATATTCAATTCTGTCTAGAGAGAGATATTTAGCAATCAAAATACAATCAAATCTGGTACAGTGACATTTCAGAACTTGTGGAAAACATTTCCAATTATAAACAGAAAATAAAAACATTTTCTGATTACTTAAATCATAAAATACTGTAGTTGTTATACTTTCTCTACCAGGATAGAAAAATATCACGAAAACAATATCATGAAATGTTATATCAACGTATTCGTTTACTTTTCACATTATTAGGATTTGAGTTCGCCAGTTACATGATATATATGTCCAGTATCAATCCTGTAATAATAGCAAAACTGATTATAATAATGGAAAACAACACCCCGATCCGAACTATTCACGAAAATTAAGTGTCGGTATCGATTTCGAATCCAGATCTCTCATAATGGCTGCCGAATACTCGTAAATTAGGCTAAATTAGAACATTTAATCTAATTTAGGGCTGTTTAGGATAATTAAATTAGGTTAAATGACCTACTTTAGGGCTGTTCATTTTATAACTGTTAGTTTCTTTGTAAGAACATTGTAATGGTATAATTTAGGACGTAAATATTAATATAACTGATTAAATAAGAAAAAATTTTATTAACAAATAATCTTCCTGAAAAGTAAAAATAAGTATTTAACTTCCATTTCCAACATAAAAAAAATAAAATTAATATAATTATATATAACCTCACCTTTCACGCAGTTTAATTAATAATTATGTAATTATACATTTATAAATTTTAAATGATAAGTTTGATTAAATGCCATTCATATTCACTACAATAATTATAATTTTTAATAACAATTTTATTAAAAATAAAACTGTAAATTACAATTACAGATGATCCCCCTAAAACACTGTAGATAATTCCGTGTTATATGAATTCCTTGTTGTACGAGTCACTTAGATTTTACAAATACGTGAGCCGGGCTGTAAACGGCTCACGTATTTGTAAAATCTAAGTGACTCGTACAACATGGAATTCATATAAAACGGAAT
>NW_019385536.1:167502-191040 GCF_000671375.1 Centruroides sculpturatus | reverse complement strand
AATATTAAACAAGTAGAAATTTAAAAAAATAAAGAAGAAAAAAGTAACAACCATTCACCACCCCCTTCTCATTTCTCTAATTAAAAAATCAATTATCTTAATGATATACAGTAAAATCTCTTAGTAAAATAAGCCAATTATAATATATTTTCGTACTTCCGGGATGTTTTCTTATTATAATTTAGTATTTTTTTGCATTAGAAGTACAGTAGAAGCATCAGCAAACACACACGATAATTAGTTAATAACGTGTAGAAAACAGACAGTTTTCATTATAAATATATTTAATACGTCGACGTCTGCATACCAGGCGAGTTATAATTGTTATTTTATAGGTTAATATTATAATTAAATTACTTAAATAATAGAAAAATGTATTAAAACATCCCCCTCCCATCTCATAATCTAGAAAGTATGGACACACACACACACACAGATGTGTGTTCTTCTCGTATCAGATTGCATTATAAACTCCATTTGTTTATTTATAACTCGATTATATGATATAAAAGGACTTTATTGTTTGATATAGAGAGATATTCTACACCAGTAACTTGTACACTAAATACAGTCGACCCCCCCTATAACACTGTTGTTTTTTCCGTTTTATATGAATTCTTTGTTGTACGAGTCACTTAGATTTTACAAATACGTGTGCAGGGCTGTAAACGGCTCACGTATTTGTAAAATCTAAGTGACTCGTACAACAAGGAATTCATATAACACTGAATTATCTACCGTGTTATAGGGGGTCTACTGTAAATTTAATAAGAATTAAATGAAAAAGTAGGATATAAATTTAAATAAGTAATTATCAATACTGTATATTAGCCTATTATTTCATTTGTAAATAAAGATAATTAACTAAGCAATCTTAATTATTTTTATCTTATATTAAAATTCTTTTTGTTGAGAGACTGAAGGAGAATTTCTAGAAGATTGTGTAAAATTGTTTTGAACAATTCTTCTTCGGTTTCTCGGAAAATATATTTAAAACAATAAAATTTAAAAAGGTACAAATGTGATGAAACTAATATGACATTGACGGAAATATTCACACTCACGACAGACTCTTTTCGTGTAAGACAATGGTCCGAGTCAGAGTTTTATCTTCTCTGGGGTCAAACGGGGTCAGAATTATTCTGTAAATTATTAAAATATAAAAGATCACAATATAAATGTGTAGTAAATACAGTGAAATGTCGGTATAACGAATAATGTATGTGTATGTCTTGAATCCCCCCCAATTTCTTATTCAGCTCAATGCAAAAATGTTTCAGTTACTGTACAAGTTTTTTTTTAAGTTTACGATAAAAAATAGAAAAAAACAAAAGCAGTTTTCTTTGGAATAGAATAATAAAATATTAGATAACGTGCAAAAAGGAATTAAACGAAAAGATGTGCCTAACGGCATGCTGTGTCACACTACTGGATTTTATCGAGAAAACTTCGATTAAAGAAACAACACACACAAAAATTACACTTCTTTTACCAGAAAATAATGGCTTCAAGCAGAAATAACAATTAAAGAGGCAGGATTCTAACTTAATCGGTACTACTACTATATCGTTATTTTAGTTGTTCTCTCGTGATATTTTTTGATAATTTTTTATTACGGATTAATTTTTATTCTAATTTAATATATAACTTATAATTTGTTCCATATAAATATTAATTGACAAATTGTATTCTTATTTCAAAATGTAAGCGATTTTTTTTATCATCAATAAATTACTATTTTCCTTGCATGTTTTACTGTATTTCAGTGTAACGAAAATATTTCGATGACCTCCCCTCAATTTCGTTATACAGACATTTCACTGTACCTGTACTTATAAATAAGAACTTAAAATACCCATTCAATATAGAGAAGTTAATTGCTATTCAGGCATCGACTCTCGGATATGCTTGGTTTTGAATAATTTTAATATAAAAACAACTTTAAAATGCTTTTACATCGCTGAAATCATTTATAAATAGGATTACTGGTTTAATTATATTTTGTTTATGTTTTTGAGATTGAGTTGGGGATGGTAGGAATGAATGTATGGTGGGATCACTCCATCATATACATCATTACAATGGATTCATGTATACATATTTAAAATATTCATGTTTAATTGATATTACCGATTAAATTCTACATTACCGAGTAGGCCATGGTAGTACTTTCATTAATATTTGGTTTACTCTTATTAATCTTTTAGCTTTCCTTATGAAATAGTGCCTTCAGTTGTCCTGCTGAATAATGGGGTACATCCAACATTTTTGCATATAAATTTGGCTACAGAATCCATATTTGTTCAGCATTATTACAGAAATATAGTCATCCTATTCCGCGGACATTGCCATACCATTACTGACTCCGTTTCCTTTGTTGCTTTAGATGAGCAAGGATCCGGATGGTTCTGTTCTACTTTGGTCAGGATAACTTTGATATTTACTTTGCAGTATTTGATATGAAACAGCGATCATTAAATGTAATTTTTCTCCTGTCCACTTCAAATGGATCTGACCCGTAATACGCGCGACGCTTACTAATAAGGTCTGCTTAATAGTGTACTTTAGTGAACGTACCATTCCAGTTTCCTCGTGTAACTCTTGATAATGTCATAGATTGTGGACTTAGACAAATGCAATTTGTCAGTAACAGCGTTTTCTGATGTTCTTTCAAAATTTTTGAAGTGCGTGTTCGTACACCTCTATACTAACTGCCTTTCCTCTCGGCATTTACGTAAGTGATTTATAGGTCTACTTCATAATCTGTTTTTATTTTATACTCTGGCACATCTGGTAATATGCAAACTGCACAAACTTACATATTTAGATGCATCGTTATACGTACGAAATACGCGTGGTCAAAGTCTAATAAAGTGCGTTGGACGTAAAAAAAAAATTGTTAAATTATATCAGTGCGTGATACTACTAAATTTTATTGTGTTTTACATTTAAATAACTTTTAAAATAATATACTTTCACTCATTTACTTCTGTGATTATTTGTTCATGTTTTTTCCACAAGGATCCGTGTCCAAAAATGTAAGAATCTTGGAGAAAGGATAATTTTTTGATCGATCGCCAAACTTTCCCTGTATTATATATAAGTAAAATTGTTTATAATAAAATATTATTATTTTCTAATAGAGAGTTCAAAAATACGAAAAAAATTGGGACTTTCATTTGAAAATCTAAAGTTGCCCACAAGAAGAAGGGTGTTTTGAACCACATTTCTTTGTGGTTCAAAAGGCCCATCCAAAATAATGAACTTTCATATAAGATATTTTTCAATTTATATATTTCAGATAATTGTTATTAACATTATAAGTATATCATTCTGTATACAAGAATTGATAGACCCAAGACTCGAGTCTTTAACTGAAAGTTTAAATTAATTAATTAATATGTAATTTGAATAGTACAAAATATTGATTTTTCTCAAAAGTTTTTTTATAAAATATCCTTTTAACTGCTTTAATACATTAATTATTATTGCAAAAAAGGAAGAGAAGCTTCAAATAAAAGATCGACTTCACCCGTGAAGACTTTTGTTCCTTGTGAAAGAAGGACACGAAATGAAGACATTGTTTCTTTCAAATTGTGAATATTTTTTATACTGTATATTCTATACAATTTTGAAACGATATTGATTAAGTTAATGAAATACATTTGAGAAAAAATAGATTACAATGTTCTTTTTCAAAAATATTAGTCTGTATTGATAGATTTGAACAGTTAAGCTTCCATTTTGGACAGGTTTCACTATAACAAATTGACTTTTTTTTTGAAAAATCATTAATTAAATCAAATTTAATAGTTGATAATGATCAGTTATTGAATTTGACAGATACATAAAATATATTCTGTATCAATTAACTCGTTTTAATGAATAGCATTAGTTTAATAGCTATTTTTTTAAAATCAAATGGAGTACGGTATGTAATTATCAGTGTTAATCGAAGCGTGATAATTTTATTTATAAATTAATGAAAATTCTGTTTTGATCTTACATAAAAAACAAGGAAGAAGTCGAAATACTTTTTACGTAAAATGTACGTGTATGTAATAAAACCAAAGAGTGATAAATAACTTAATAATACAATAATTTAATATACGTTCAATAATACTTTCTTACTTAAAAGTTCGAAGTTGAACTTTAAAAAAAGATTAAACTAAAACACTAATTGAATTGTTTCTAGAAGAGTTGTAAATACAGTAGATTCCCCTATAAGACGGGTTCCTATAATTACGATTCCTATAAGACGGCGAAAAAATTGTGGCGGTATCCGTAAACAACGGTAAAAAAACTCCTATAATTACGTAAAACGTCATCGGGCAGCCGAACTACTTTCCGCCGTCCAGCGCCACTCTACGGACAGTTTAGGCGGGTAAATTGAGTTTAGTATCGTCTGTACATATAATTATATATAAATTATATATAAATTAGGTACTGTGGCCGCCAGCGCCAGAGATCCTGAACACTGTCTGGCAACACTTGCCAAGATCACGAACTCTGTCTGGCAACACTTGCCAACAAGAGTGGCTGGCAACGTCAAAAAAAGAAAAGGCGCGAAAGTTCGTTGGATTTTGTNAAAATTATTTATATTAATGATGTCTCCAAAGTTCAACGAAGTTTTCGCAGAAAAATAACATCAGAAATCGCGGCCGCGGTTTGCTGCGCTGTTCCGCGACGAAAACAAGCTTGAGCAACGGCGATGTCGAATGGTGCACACTCGGTAAGTAATCCTACAATTTTTTGTTTATAGCGTAGTTTATACGAATTATTTCCAAAAAAATATACGTATTTTGGAAATGTTGAGTCAGATTAGTCTAGAATCGATTAAGTTTATGGAAAAAAACCTTTCAAACAGCCATAGTCCGTAAGTTTCACACGTGTCGGGCTGTGATTGGCTGTGATTCCTACAAAATTGATTCATAAAGAACGGAACGTATCTACCGTCTTATAGGGGGATCGACTGTACAAAATTTCACTGATTTTTTCATAAAAACTGTAACTTATTTTCACCAATAAACACTACATTTTCAGGGCCAGAAAGCAGTTATAGACTAATAATTTTATATTTTTAAGTACTCGTGCTATAATTGGCATAAAATAATATGGAAATATTCTAGTGGTCGTTCTATAAAATATTAAATGATGTATCTCCGGCAAATCCGTAATAGTTTGAAAAGGATATTTGTTTTTGTAAAATTTAACACATTAAACTCATAAAATTAACTATAATTTAGTTAAAGTTAATTTGACAAATGTAGAAAAAAAAATAAACATAATAAGATTAAGAGATGAAAAAGAATGGGAAAATAAGTTAAATTTCATAAAATAAATTAAATTAATAAGATTTAAATAAAGAAAATGATGGAAGTATTTATATAAATCTAGTTTATTACATAATATATTAAACAGGTAATTCGTAAACACTTTAATTCTGCAAATACTATTTAAATGTATCAAGTAGACTATGATTACATTTTTCGATTTTATTAATGAAATTCAGACTAGACCTTCAACTCGTTTCTATTCTTAGTATTCCATATTTTCTCGACTCTAATCAATCCATGATCTCAAAGGTTTTACTTTAAACATGAATGAATAAATCAGAAATATCATCTTCTTTTCGATATTTTTAAATTAAAAACCTTAATTTAAAAATAAATATTAATATCTATAAAAAAATAAATTATATTGAGAAATTTATATGATAAAAACCAAATTTGAATTTTTTTTTTTGTAAAAAATCAGATTAATTTTTTACAAAAATTAATCTGATTTTTTGTACACTTCATAATGATTTATTGTACAAAATAGCACATTTTAACATACAAATAGAAATAAAGGAGTTTTTACTTGAGAGCCATTCGTTTGTCAATGAATTTAAAGAGATAATTAGTTAAGTTTTGACAATATAAGAATACAGTCGACCCCCCTATAACACTGTTGATTATTCCGTTTTATATGAATTCCATGGTGTACGAGTCACTTAGATTTTACAATACGTGAGCCGTTCACAGCCCGACACACATATCTTTAAAATCTAAGTGACTCGTACAACATGGAATTCATATAAAACGGAATAATCAACAGTGTTATAGGGGGTCGACTTGTATTTAGATTTAAAATTCAATTGTGCAGGAAAAGTTTCTTCGCTTGAACAACCGAATTTCATGTCCAAATATTCTTAAAACGTACGTGATTTTAAAACTATTCGAATTACGAATATTTTTTTCCTATTTAAGAATATCTTTCTTGATATTCTGAAAAGAAAAACTATCGTCATATGACAATTTCTTTCATTTAAGTTATATTTAAATAAACAAAAAGTCAATAAGACTTAAGTAATCATTTGTGCAATGTAATATTAGTAGAAGATTTATATAAATTTCTTTAAAACTCAACAAATTTTTTAAATTTAATTATTATAATAAACATGAAATGAAATCTCTTTTTTTTTTCTTTGTTTAAATAAAATACACAAAAGTTAAATACTGTTAGAATAAATAGATAATATTAATACACGACTTTAAAAGATAATATTTTAAGTTTAAAAGAAATATTTATTAGCTAATTTTTAGATATTAAAAATGAGAAATAATTGCTGAGAGTTGCCTTTATTAATAACGAGTTCTTATTAATAGAAATACAAAACACGTGAGTGCATCTACATTATTACTTCTGCTCCGTTTCAAGAGAAAATGAAAGTATGGAGATGAATAAAATAATATTTTTTTTTTCTGTTTTAGCTAATGTAATACTTAGACTTTTATTAATAATTAAAAATAATTCCTAGTTTTGATAAATCTATAATAATTATAGCGTAAAAGCTGATCAATCAAAGTTACCTTTACATTTATTTTTAGGATAATCGAACTTTAAATTGAAAGTGAAAAAAAAAAAAAAAAACGTTATTTAAACGAGAGCTTCAGACAGTTTAGAGGTTAAATATAACAAAAATATTAATTTTAAATGTCATTTACATCTATTTTAAATATAATTACAACAAACAGTATTTTTTTTTTTACTCGATAATTAATTGTTTAACTTATTGAAAAATTTACTATACTCGAAATTAATTTTGTCTGAATTTAATCTATTTAAATATATAGCAGTTAATTTAACAGAGTGGTTATGTTAAGGGCAACAAAAATTAAATCCTGTTACAAATTTTTTTTCGTTTGACACGTTTAGAATTTTCGAATTATATGATAATTACTAGCAATTGGTAGAAGTAATCAATATAATGTAACTAGGAATGATAAAAATTCGAATTTTCTTTCTTCATTTAATTACTGTTTTTCACCATTTAAAGCTAAAATTTTTCAATAAAACAATTGAAAAATAAGATAACTATTTTACAACGAAATGAATAAAATTTGATACGATAAGATGCAAACTTCAATCATAAACTATCGATTAATTTTATTTTGTTTAATGGAATAACACATTAGTAACTTTGACATTTCATTTCTATTATGCAAAATAAAACGAGATATTACAGTTTTTAACGTAAACACAATGCAAACTGTGCGGTAATTCATGTTACAGCATATTTTTGTCGATCTATGTTGACAGAATCGAATTTAAATATATTATGGCCTTAAGCTATAACATAGAAAAGGCTCATTCTCTTTACCAAATAGTAATAGACTTATTATTTTTGTGGATGAAGACTGCACTTCGTAATGCCTAATTTCTTAAACTAAATCTTGTTTAACGTATATATAAACCCGGCCATATGTTCGGTCTATACCAGTTGACTCCCCTATAACACTGTTGATTTTTCCGTTTTATATGAATTCCGTGTTGTACGAGTCACTTAGATTTTACAATACGTGAGCCGTTCACAGCCCGACACACACATCTTTAAAATCTAAGTGACTCGTACAACATGGAATTCATATAAAACGGAATAATCAACAGTGTTATAGGGGGTCGACTTGTATTTAGATTTAAAATTCAATTGTGCAGGAAAAGTTTCTTCGCTTGAACAACCGAATTTCATGTCCAAATATTCTTAAAACGTACGTGATTTTAAAACTATTCGAATTACGAATATTTTTTTCCTATTTAAGAATATCTTTCTTGATATTCTGAAAAGAAAAACTATCGTCATATGACAATTTCTTTCATTTAAGTTATATTTAAATAAACAAAAAGTCAATAAGACTTAAGTAATCATTTGTGCAATGTAATATTAGTAGAAGATTTATATAAATTTCTTTAAAACTCAACNAATTTTAAAGTATTTTACATTATAAAATGATATAAATTTCATTCGTAATTGAGGATAGTTTTTTATAATAAATTTAAATAAATGGATTAATAAAACAATTAGTTTTTTAAATTTACTTGACTTCAGTTAATATAACATCATTTTTAAACGTTTGCTAATAATCCAAAATAGTAATTAATTATAAAAACTTTAATTATAAAAATTAATTTTTCTAATTAATGAATTGTAATTATAATTAACTTTTATAATGAAATGTAATTAGACGTTTATGCTTTATCATTTTTTTTAAACTCCATTAGTTTCAATATTTTAAATTAAGTTCTATTTAATTAAAGCTTCGATACTGAATCTTGTCACAACTGCTTAATGGCTTATACACAAAATTAATAATAAAGAAATTAATATATTTAGTAAATGAATTTCTAAAAGAAAAAAAAAATATGATTACCGAAATTATCTTTTGGTATATACATGAGAAAAAATTTATTTTAAAATTTTTTTTTCAACATTAAAAGATTTAAAATATAAGGAACTGGCAAGGCATTTTCTTGGCCTTGAGATCCACCAGTGGTCTAGTGGATTAAACCACCGATTACGACTGATCGTGGGTTCGCATCTCACTAATGGGCTGGCCACATGGGGTTTACTGGGTTTCTTCACGTGCTAATCCCATAGAAAGTCCTCCCGAAAGGTATCTCCCTTTCATTGATTGCCTTATCCCATCAATCTTACAATCGTTTTTGGGCTATGGTTCTAAACATAGAGGAACATCAAAATTTAGTTGCTTTTTTCTAATAGAAAATATGACATGAAAGTGATTTAAATTAAAATTTGTTTGATAAGAGCAGGAGAGAAAACTGATTTCAATGGAAATGGACTTTTGGAGAAGCTGCAGTACAATATAAAAGATAAGAGATGAGACAGTAAGACATGAGATGAAGGTAGAGAGAAACATAACGCAAATAATACAGGAAAAAAGACTTAAATGATATGGCCATTTCAAGAGAATGTACAAAGAATGTATATCCAATATGGTGCTGGACTGAGAATTACTGGTGAAAGAAAAAGATGACATAAAATCGAGAAAAGCATGAAGGAACGTGGATTGACAATGATACAAAAGAACAGGAAATAATGGCCGAATATTCTTCAGGAAAGAGAAGCACTGCATAGTGAAAAATCCTTAATAGTAATACTTTAATAGCTAAATGGAGATCATTTGATTAAATTTACTCATATATCTTTACTACTTTAAGCAGGCCGGATTTAGACACAAGCTAAACGAGATACAGGACTAGAGCCTGAAGTTGCGAGATGACAACATAGTCTTACGCTTTTTTTTTGTTATTTGTTATTATTTAATATTAATATTACAGCTTAGAATAAAAATAAGCCTAAATCTAATTGGCTTTCGTAGA
The DNA here is from genome assembly GCF_000671375.1 of Centruroides sculpturatus. Classification (NCBI taxonomy): domain Eukaryota; kingdom Metazoa; phylum Arthropoda; class Arachnida; order Scorpiones; family Buthidae; genus Centruroides; species Centruroides sculpturatus. Next base: position 181,377 of record NW_019385536.1, on the reverse strand, counting down.
AAAATGATGTTTCACATTTGTAATAAGTAACGACTAAATCTCGCTATTCTCATGTCGTGGTATGGTGAATGTTATCAGTTTCAAAAGAGAAAGGATGCAAAATTGAATGTATTCGAAAGTGCAAAGGAATATCAATTAAATGGAGCAATCTATTTACTTAGTTGTGTCATTATAATGTTATATTTAAACATTATATCAAATACAGTATGTTGAAAATTGAATAAATATATAAATATACAATACAATGACTATTACAAAACTTTACAACAGAAATTATGGATCATTAAGAAAGAATAGAAAATTAATTGAAACAGAAATATGCGAAATATCCGTATAATTCGATTTTTGCTTAAAATAGTCGTGCTTTTATCCGAACACCTCGTTAGGTACAGTACAGTACGTATGTACATAATTATATTCAAATATATTGTTAAATGTGGAAATATTTCTACAAATGAATATAATTTGCTTTATACATTTAGAAAACTATTACTTTTTATGGCTATTTATTTTTAACAAAGACAGAAGACAATTCGAATAATTAAAGTTTTGTTGTAAATATATTTTTATTGTATTCATTTGTGATTTTGTACAAACAAAAATTTTTGCTTAACAAAATAATTTCATGTTTTGAAATGTATTAAATTTAATATAGCTTTAGTAAACACGCTAATTTACGTGTTTTAAGTTAATCAAATATCGTACAACAAAGGACTGATTATTCATTTAAAACTGATATAAAAATTTGAATAAAATAAATTATGATTTCAATAAAACATTGCAAAAAATCTCTTAAATTTATAATAATTTTCAAATGCTATACAGTCGAACCTCGATAGAGTGCCCTCCTAGTTAGCGCAACCCTTATAATGCTTAAATAAATACTCATAAAAGAATGTAAATATTAAACAGGCAATTCTTCAATATCTGTGAATTACAGAACGTGCGATTTTCATTTGTAAAAAAAACATTTTTATCACTAAATTAACTGATTCCAAACCTTAAAATTCAAACTTGCGTGTAGACTTCATTACTACTATGTGTAATTCCTATTGTTTGAAGTAATGTACTTCGATTTAGCGCTACATTTAATTTATAGTGCCAAGTTAGAAACAAATGCATGTATGAGTCACTTAATGATGGAGATACGTTCCGAAAAATACGTCGTTAAGCCAACATCACAGAGTATAGTTAAATAAGCCTGTATGATATAGCTATATGTAACACATTTGTAACACATTAACAAGCATTTAGGTATCTAAATATAGAAAAGGTACAGGAAGCAAAGAATTTTCTCTTCTGTGAAGTTAATTCTTTTAAATTGATGTCTTGAGAAGAATCTTATAAGTGCAAAGAAAGTTATTATTCATAATAAATTATAAAAATTAAGAATTATTCTGAGAATATACAGAATGATTCTCACATGTGGAATTGTCGCTTAGATAATAATAAAATAATTATTTATTAAACAATTTTGCCAAAATCTTGTAATTTTATGTGCATATTTAATGCATCTGGTATTGCTACAAAGTCATCAAACTGGTTACAAACTACTGATTATAAATTACGAACTAACTGACCTTTGCTGAATAGACTTATTTAGCAAGGGGCAAGTAGTTTGTAACACAGAAATTCGCTTACATAATACTGTAAGCCTACCGAATAACCTTTAAAATAACATTAAAATCGCTTTTTTTTTTGTATCAATACAAAATTAAAAATATGAAATCACAATAATAAAATGTCAAAATATATTATTTCCAAACGTATATATAAAGAAAACGAAATAAAAAGAGATATAAATCAACAATTTATAAGCAATAAATTTATCATAATGATAAATATAGTGTGTAAAAATTAATGATGATCATATCTAGATTTTACAAAATGATAAATCCAATATATAAAAAGTTTTGTTGATAAAATGTTAATGTATTAACAAGAGATAAACTTAATAATTAATCATAAACTGTTCATCCTAGTTCATCGCACAAGCTAAAGAAAATATTGACATAACCTTCAACAGCTATTTTTCGCTTAAGGTAAATTTAATCATAATATCGTGTTAATACACGTAGAACAACGAATTTAAAATATTGAAACATTTAAAATGACTAATAATTTATTATTTTTTATTGAAAAACAATAAATTATTGAAAAAATATAACTGTCGTATGAGAATCTTTATGAAGCTCTTGAGGATTCAATCACCAAAGCGTGTGATTTTAAGAGCATTAATTTGTATTCATTTTATTTTTCATTTTGTTTTAAAATTTCACACCTTTCTAATGTGAAACTTGATATATGTTAAAGTAAATCATTATTAAACTCTACAGAATTTTCTAAATTACTTGTTCAGATAAAATTTAGAATAAGATAATTGATTTAAAATGACACTTTAATGTGTTTAATGTAATATATATTTTTTTTAAAATATTAATTAGAAATGAATGTACCTGAAAAATTATATTTATTTATGTTATAAATTATAATGTAAAAAAAAACAAATATTTTTTAAATAAAAATTTCTGATTAAATTCTAAACGGCATAATAAGTGATCATTTTTTCTCAATCACATTTAATATTTTAATACGTAAATTTATGGTTTGGTTTGATGGTATACCGCAACGTAACATATGGGCAATTTGCCAAGGTGGGGTACTTTTCTATGAGAAACTGGTCCCTATTTAGGTGTAGAACATGAAGAAACTTGAAGAACTTTACCATTGGCGAGGCTCGAATCCATGACCAGTCACTAGCGTTCAGTGGTTTATTTACTCGGTCATTTATTTATAAGTGGTAAATTTAAATTCATCATTACGATTTTAAAATCGGAAAATTAATTTATTGTGGATTACATATGGGAAAGATCATTCAGCACTGAGGTCTGAAAGGCCGATTGTGTCGAAATTGAAAGATGAGGACCGACATATCCCACTCACTCAAATAGTACTCTATGTAGGGAATGGGGTGCAACTTCTCCAATCGGATCTAGCAGCCGCCACACAACATAAAATCCCAGAGGAAAGCCTCTTTATTTGTAATTGAGATCCCAGAGATGAAAATCCAGGCTGTCGCAGTCTAGATTTATCCCGAATCCTCCAAGTGGCAATCTCCATGATCATCTAGTCAGCAATTAATTAGTTACTAATTGGTTTTATATAAAACTATTCGATGGTACAATATAAAAGCTTGTATGCCCTTATTTATCTCAACGATTTTAACATATATTTGAGAAAAATATGAGAATCATTACTAGCCTATCTTTGATCTAAGTTAAAATTGTAATTTTTAAATTTATGGTTATTTATTAAGTTTACTGAATTAAACAAATTGTGTATTAGTAACATTTCATTTATTATAACAAACATAAGTGACGATGAAAAATGCTGTTAAAAAAATAAGATAAGAAGAAGAAGAGTAATAATAATCAGGACCTGAAGGAAATGGTATAGAGCTCAGATTAATTACAAGCGCGAAACCAACCCTCTTCGAAAGCCATAAAAAATAAAACAAATAATAGACTATTCATCATTTATCAAAAGTAACATTAATTTATAATATTTTTTAAATCAGATTTGGCATGCAGGATTAAATTTTGGGCTCTTTCTTCTATGTTCAAACCGGTCTCTATCAAAGTGGGAATAATAAGAATAAGACAATTTTCTTTTGTAAACTATTCTTAAAATTACAAATAAAATATAGTAAGAAAACACTCATCTAAATTATTACGAATAATAAATATTATCAAATTTTATATTTATATAAATGAATTATTATCTTTGAAGTACAGTATATGAAATTTTCTTAAAAAAATTAAAACACTAGTTTACAATTTATCAAATTAAAAGAATTATTATCATTAGTAACAACATGTTATAAATTATAATGTAAATTAAAAATGTTATTTTTATAATTCTGGTAGATAATTTTAACATAATTTCTAAGAATAAAACAATATTTGATATTATTTTATTGTCGAACAAATACTGTAAATTCAAGGTCATTAACAGAAATTATAGAGCCTCGAGCTACATTTTAAATTCTTCCGGAACGATCCGATAAACAACTACTGTACTCTTAAAAGCTTTTCATCGCAATTTTTACGTAGAAAATCATGCACAATGTCTTTTAGAATAATAAAATGCGTATTATTTTCTATAAAAATTCTTCTTTTATATCGAAACTTCCTGTTTTGCATCTCAATCTTAGATAAATTAGAATCGACGACTACAAAACAAATAATTAAATTCGGCATTTCGTAATTCATATAATGCAAATTGCCTTAATTAAAAGTAATTCACCTAAGTTATTAATTAATATATATATATATATATAGTATATAAAATTCCTTAACTGTTCGAAAATAAAAACGTAAGTTAGTGAATTCGATCAATATTTACCATTAGAAAATTATCTTTATCTTTTACATTTAAGTGTTATATTGATAATTGTGTGACCTTTATAGATTTCAAATGGGTTCTTTGTATTGATAATCTTCACTTGAATCATTAATCAATAGATTAAATGTCTACGACTTCGTAGAAAGTTGTGTACTTAAGAATCTGTTTCTATGTGATATCAAAGTTTTGTCTTCAATATTTCATTATTAATTATTATTAATTATATTATGTAAGAAAAATGATCGTTTTCTATGAAATTTTAGTATTAATATTCTTTTAATTATTTATAAAGATGTGATTAATTTTCAATTTTTATCACTAAAATCGATACAGACGTGATGTGAATAGACTATTGTAACATAAAAGTTAGTTTATATTAATGCCTTTACTTTTATTATTAATTGAATTCAGATATCGCTAACGATATATTAATACAATATGATGTTACGTAAAAATATAAGTGACCACCATTGTGGGTCTGGCTGAACGTAAAAATAGCCCCCATAATACTCATAGAATAGAAAGAATGGTCCAAAAGTCAGTTGTAATGCTACATTACAATCTTATTCATAACCTTTATTACTTAAAAACTACAAAAATTGCTTTAAAATGAGTTACTTGTTTCATATACAAATTCCTAAAATCTTTTCAAGAAAATTAATTGTTAGGCCATTGTATAAATGAAGTTATTGTAAGAAGAATTCTATGATTTTTTGTCATTTTAAAATATTTAAGTATTTATCCGCATATAAAATAAAACTTCTTACGTCGAAAAGTTACCTAAGTATTTTAAGAATTGATTAGAAATATATTTGTGTTTCTCACTTTTATTTTTAGTATTTCTATGTTAGTTGTGTAATCCGAAGCTTTAGAATTTGGAGATGTCATCTGGGACCGGATACATTTCTTACATGTCATATTCACTGTGTGAATGTTCTTTGTTAACAATATTCTTTGTCACTATTCAGGATCCGGATGTAAAATCGTTACTGGCAGTTCCTACTTGATAATACTGAACAAACAAATATTAAAAAAAACACTGTAGAATAGATAGCACTATAAATAAAAAAAAAGGAAATACAATACGATAAATAATTATTATCTGTTAAAATTTGTACATTCTTTGCCTGAATATAGTAGTAAAGATTTCAAAGATTTGTATTTTTAGTTTAAAAATATTGTCTATATGAATTATTTTTAATGCAAATTTATATATATGCATGTAAACAAATAAAGAGAATAGCCCTGTGTTCCATACAATTTGGAATACAAATCGTACGTGTTTTTCTTTTATTTTGATACATGATTAAAAAAGATATGATAAATATTTTACAATTGTTAACTGATTTTAACCATCTTGTATATGTTAAAATCTTTACTTTGATTGAACGGATGGAATAAATCAACGTAACACGTGGGTGATCAGCTAGGAAAAACTGGCTTCTATTTAGATTGTTAGACGCGTGCAGAAAATCCGCAAAACTCCACGCGATCCATTGGTGAAGCGCAAACCCGCCAGCCAATTCAGCCAGTATTCAATGATGTTAGTGACTCGTTTACTGGTGGGCATTTCTACTTTGAATTACTTGGAATAAGGCAATTATCAATTAGATAGTTACAGCAGTATTTTAACTATATTTATTTTATTTTGATACTATAGTAATTAAAAAAAACAAGTGATAAATACCATTTATCGTAGCAAAATATAACGAAAATGTTTTAAAAATAATTTTAAAACTTTACGGAAAAATTACAAACAGATTTACAAGTTTTATTAATTAGTCATTATATTCGTTAGAGAATTTGAAAACATTCGGTTTGAGGAAAAATATTGTTTATGAATAATAAAATTAAGTTTTCCTTTGTTTAGTTGACATGTTGGGTTGTTTCGAAAGGTCAGGAAAAATTAAACTCTTAGAATTAATCACCTGATGCAATACTAAATTTTCCTACAGGTGTCTTTTGTCCAAAGACATACTTCGATAATTGAGAGGTACCATCCAAGGACATTTCATAATAATTGACAGCTGAGTTAGGACGCAGTTTTTATTTCTTATTATTATAATTTTTTTTATTCTAATTACAATTTATATTGTAATCTCTTTGATTAATACTCGATTACACGGTTATACTCTACTTGCATATTAAATGTGTTAAAGGTTCTAAACGGTTGATAGAAAGATAACCCCTTTTGTTATAATTACAAATTATTCTAGACAAATTAATTTAATAAATAAATAAAATCTTGTAAGATTTAAACTGAAATACTTAATAAGAAGATTCGAACTTACACTTGTTACGTGCTGAATTGTTCTTCCATTCAAAAGTATAAAAACTATTCAATTTAAAAAATTTTTAAATAATTAAACCAGGAAATATTTTAAGAATTTATTAAAATCGTTCATTTAAATAATTTCCAATACAGTCCAATAAATAATGATAAAAGCATCCATTAGGATGAGTCGATCAATTGTTCTGAATGTCTTAATGTCTAGACAGATTCTGATGAAATTTGATATCAAAAGCAATAAGAAAAAAATGATCAAGACATTTAAATATTTTTCATTTCAAACGATTACAAGAAATAAATAAATATTCTTCTCGTATATTTTGGTCTATTGATATATTTAGATAAANCTTTAACATTAGTCGAGTAAAACCGTTCACAAATACGAGAATGGTGCAATGTTTACGCGTTATATTCTATATTTATATACTTCGTATTAAAAATATATATAAATACATCTAAATAAATATATATATAATAAGAATTTACATAAAAATTAACCTTAAAGTTTATCTTTAAAACAGTATAAACGTAATTTTAAATCAATACGAGAGATTTAATAGAGAAATCAATATGCAATTGAAAAAATATGTAAGAAATTTCTTTTATAAATAAACAGAAATTTGGCATCTTATAAAATAAGAAAATTGATTGCTCTATCGATTTTTTCACGAAAGTTGCAAAGGCCACCCTGCACCAAATGAAGTAGAGCAAACAAATACAACACTTGTAAACAACAAACAAGCGTAAAATATTTAAAAAAAACCTGAAATATATGAAACAGAGTTAATTATAGTATTAATACATATCATAATAATATGATATGAGTTTACCATAATTAATATTTAATTATTATAGTTATCATATCAATATAACAATTAATCTAGTAGTATAATAAATAATATCGTTGACTGTAAATATTAACATTAATGTTTAACAATAATAATTGAGTTAGACTATTAATATCCAGTATTAATATAATACTAAAATTATGGCTCAGAAACAGATATTTATGCAATTAAGATTAAAATATAGGATTAAAGCTTGAATTCGAATGAAACTATTTATAAGTAAGGAATATTTTTAATATCTAACTTAATGAGAGATTAAAATATTGAAATTCTCAAGTCAGAACGTAATAAGAAATTCGAGAAATTAGTCAAAATTTTACAAAATTTCTAAGACAAAATAGTTAAGAATACGATAATTGAGAACATTACACATATATTAATTATGCATTGAAATTAGATTGAGTTGTTTACATAATTCGAAGTATAATCCATTCAACATAATTGAAAATCGATTTTAAGATCAACGGTTATCCCATTTCTAACCTGAAAGCATAATCGAGCATTTATCAGTATTCTTGATTTCCAATAAACAAATTACAGTTGTTCAGAATAAAAAATTAGAGACGAGATTCAATTTGGAAAAAGATAATCAAACATAAAAGAAACTCATTTTGCAACGTTAATTCAGATATTTTTCAAGTAATTTCGGGTTGTTTCATACAAGAAATCAATTTTTTTTATCACGATTTAGTGATTTTTAAGCGAAGGATTGTCCATTAAGCACGACTATGGCCCTCGATTAAAAGAAATTAAGTGATTTTACATCATAATTTACAGATAAGTCCTCCCCAATCTTCTGTACCTAGGGTCCTCGAATGTCTTAATCTGCCAATGAATTTAATAGTTAAATATTGTAGAAAGAAAGAAGAATCAATTTATATTTTCTTCGTATATAAATTATTCTTTTACTAAAAAAGAACATTAATTTTTCATTGAAAATATAAAAATAAGAGAAATTAAGGCTTTGCATTCAACTTATAATAGATTATAACAGTATCTTAATCTTTAAGTTCAATTGTAAATACCTCATTAAAATTATTTAATAAAATAAGAATTTTAATAATGTCGATTTAAAATTTGACCTCGGTAAATATCAAAATTTAGAGAGTAAATTATTCTTAAAAAGTATATCAGATAATTAGAGAATAAAAAGTTAATATCTAAACAATGATCTAAGATAAATATTTTCATATTTATTATACCTCTTTCGTATTCATTTAATATTTTAACTGTGTTAAACTTTAGTTTAATCAATTAATTAAATTGAAATTATAAACATTGTATGTGTAAACTAAATTAACATAAAATGCTCATATTTTAAATGCAGTCGGTCTGTACAAAGACCATTAATTGAAATGTAATAAATGCCCGTTGTTTTGGAGGTTATTTTGTATCTGAAAAAAATTGCCACTGTTTAGAAGTGGGCATTGTTATGAAAGGTGGAGGTTATTGAAAGTTTGACATAAAAGTTAGTTTATATTAATGCCTTTACTTTTATTATTAATTGAATTCAGATATCGCTAACGATATATTAATACAATATGATGTTACGTAANTTGTAATTTAGAAGATTACTTATGAAAAATGGAATTTTTGAAAGATTATTGTTAGTTCACAAAAGAAAATATAAAATCTTTTTTTAAAAAAACCGAGTATATTCTTATAAGAATGTCTTAAAAATAAATTACTTATGGAACAAAGTTAAGATTGTTAATTCATCAAAGTGTGCTATAGAGTTAAGGTTCGAATCCTGATGTGTCAAGGAACTTTTCATCAATGGTCTGTCTCAAATATGTTGGGTCTCATGAGTCTCTCACATTAGTGGGTCTAACGAATCCACGATAGGAACAGAAAAAGCCTTTTTTCTTGCTCGTAGAGTGGAAGATTAAAAAAAAGCTGAAATGGTTAGAAAATACTTTGAAAAATGTAATAAGGATACGAACAAGAAAAAACGTCTTAATACATCTGTTGGTCAGTTATTTGAACTTTTAAAATTCTTCTTATTATTTTTTTTACTACAAAGTGGATGATCTACTCACTCTGGAAGGAAATGTTAAACTTAATTATTGTATTGCTGTATTGCTTTGCTTAAAAATTGTTAAGATTAGAAATAAGATTTGTCATTTTTAAGTGCACGTTCGAGAATGCTAATAAATTTCATTTTTCCTTGAAAAATGTTTCTTTTCATAAATAATCAGTTTTAATTTTATCGAAAGAAAATCAAAATAGGGAGCATGATTTTAATATCAAACGAATTACAGCAAAAAAAAAAAAAGAAATTAGGATATAATATTTAAAATAAATTTTTTATTATCAAAATTTGTAAAACTGAGAGCTTATTCCTGTTAAAGACGGTCCAGAAAGTAAAAATATTTCCTGAATCAAGAGAAACCAGTTTCCTTTCTTATTTTTTCTTTTTTGAGTAAGTGATATTCTATGCTTCGAAAAATATATATAGAGAATAATATATTTCAAAAGAAAACAGAATATCAATGAAATGTTGCCTCAGAAAGTCGTCTCTCATAAGTTATTTTTCAGGCAGAAGTAGAATCAAAACTGATATTGGCAAACTATGAAAAAACAAGACATAAAATAGCATTCTGGCAAACGTCATTTAATCAAATAAAGTAATATAAACACAATATTTTGTTAAATAAATTGCGTATAACTTTGTTGTTATCTAAACAATTGTCGATTAAAGAATAATTTATGAGTCTTAATTTTTTTTTCTTGATTTATCGAAGAATTCTCTATTTATTGTTTATGAGGAAGGATTCGTTTACAAGTAATCATTGACGCATAACGAGGGTGATACTAATTAGAATTACGCTATATACAAAAGCCAATTAATTAGAAGAAAAGACAATTAAGTGAAAAAATGGATTAATGTATCATTGTAGCTTAAGAAAATTTTATTGAAACATCGTCAAAGAGGCAGTCATTTAAGTTAAATAATTAGTTATCAATTACCAGTTGAAGAACCCTCTCCATACTATTTAGAATAACATCTTTATTAATAGTGGTGTTGAGAAAATCCTCGTGGTTTACAAAATAAGGGAAGTTAATAAATAGTTTTTAAACATTCTATTGAATCTCCAGTGATGATAGTTTGATTTTTCGACGATACTTCACTATATTAATTAATTACGGAGGATAAAAATAAATTGTTAATAAACGAGAATAGAATATAATTAATATAATCTAAAGTGTTGATGTAAATAAAAGTAAATTTACTTTTATAAATTATTTAATTACACTACAAATCCATTCAACATAATTGAAAATCGATTTTAAGATCAACGGTTATCCCATTTCTAACCTGAAAGCATAATCGAGCATTTATCAGTATTCTTGATTTNTTAATTGTGATCTATAGACAGATAAAGATCCATATAATATTGATAATTTACTTAACTGAATTAATTAATTAATTTTGTATTTATTAAAAAGCTTTAATTTTAAGAAAATTCATATTTAATATAAAGATCAAATTCATTAAAATTCGTCTTATTATTGTAAGTTATTGGCGATAGATATACTGCACGATTAAATGTACGAAAAATATGTGCTAAGTATTTCTATTTTAATTTAATTTTAAAGCTATAAATATTTATAAGTAATACCGAATTCTTCATATTATACATGCCTTAAATAATATATAAAGTTCTCGAAATTTTTTACAGTTGTAAGGCTTTTTTTTCCTCTTTCCACAGATGATCAGTTAAAACTTCTTATCGTGTGAAGTTTTTAATCATTTATACTCTTCTGATAAGAAAAAAATATATATTTTTTTCTCTTTTCTTTCATTGAAACTTTTAAATTTAAACTTAGTTTTTAATTTATTCTTTCGCAGGAGTTTGCTCAGAAATTCATATTTTCTCCCTCTTTTTACTCTGATAAAGTACAAATATCATTTCAACAAATTGATTCTATAAATATTACAAAAGATAAGTATAACATCTTTTAAAATAAAATATGCAAATTCTAGTCTTGTATTTTATAAAACAAATACTTAAAGGGGAAATGTAACTAAAAACTCTAATCTTCTTAATATTTTCCAGAGAGTTAATCTACTTCTTCAACCTCAAAATTATACTTAACCAATTGATTATAATTAATTTTAAATATTTTAAAATGTAAAAATATTATGTCTATATATACAAAAACCTAATGTGTATTATCGAATTTAAGATAATAATTATTATTTAAAGATATTGAAAAATATTATTGGCATCATGATTTGATAAAAGAGAAAGTGTCTTATAATAAATACTTTAATAGAAAACTTGTATAACTGTGAGCCAAAGGTGACAAACTTCAAGTAAATTGAAGATAAAGCGATCTTTTGATGAATCGCATCTTTAAGATTGTCAAAACAAAATGCCATTAGTTTTATATATGCAATAAATCTATTTTTTCTTCTATTAAAACTCGAAAATATTATATATTGAATTGAATTGTTTCAGATACAATTTGATAAATTTCTCATACATGAAAAGAAATTTTAAATTATAAAGTTCATCTACACTTACGAAATATAGAGAAACAATTATGATTTATATAGTAATTTCAAGTATAATTTTTCTGTGAATTACAAGTTTTAATAATTTCAAAAAATAGCATAGTTTTTGCCATAGAATTTATATACAGTGGAGCGTCGATTATCCGAAAGTCAATCATCCGAAAGAATTCCAGTCGACAAATTTAAATTTTCACCAGTGCTGTGGCGCTGCAATCTTTGGCTATATATGGGCTACTCATATATTTAACGTTTTTGATACTAAATTAACTTCTGAAGTATAATTTTTTATTGTTTTTATATTTTTCAATATATTTATTTTGTTCGTACAAAATAAAAAAATAATTTTTAACGATACAATTGTCTTCGTTAGGCTTAACATCGACGAAAATTCAACGCGAAGCGACACGCAACGGAGAAAAATTTCAACACGGCATAAATTAATATATTTTTTCGTACATAATCGGTTATCCGAAACATCGATCTTCCGAACAACCCCAATCCCCAATTGATTCGGATAATCGACGCTCTACTGTATAATTCTCGCTTTCTACTCAGAAATAGGAAATTTTTTTTTTTTAATCTAAAAGTTACATTATATTTCAGAAGAATCTCGTAAGGATACAGGTTGTAGGTTGCATAAGAGCATATTTTCAGCATAAATAAACATAAGATATAAATAAATATAGTTAATTGAACATAATATAAGTTGTTTAAAGGTCAGAAAACAACTTCAAAATTCCCGATGATATAAAATGGTATAACTTATATTTTATTTTATTTTTAACAGGCTGCATTAGAAACTAGAAAAATCAGCCACAGGTCTTTCACATCTGCTGCTAATATTTAAAATATTTATATTGTTTAAAGTCTGAATTTTTAAAATATTATCTGTACATATTTTAATTTATAAAATTAATTGATTTAATTGAATAAAATTCAGTTTAACAGTGAATATTTTTATATTAATTTCCTCGAAAGTAGCTTAAAAATAGCCTAAATAATTTTTTTTTAAATATTAAAAATCTTTTGATAAAATAAACTTCAATAATTCTTGACAATACATTTTACTATTACAACACTATAGTATTTACTGAGAAATAATGTACTGTACTACATAAATATATATTAGGTAATGGGCTTCTCAGAAAGATATTTAACTTTCGTGTCACATTTATAATATTAATTAATCTCTTTGAACAGTTTTTATATTACAAAATGACTAATTATGGAATTAAAAAAAATATTTTGAATCATTAATTTCTTTTTATGACAGTCTTTTATATGCTTATAACTTAAATAAACGAATGTAAAAGGCTTTAAGGAATAATAAACACTTATCAATACTATTTAACAATAGCAAAATATTTCCTTTGTGTAAAATTATAATAATTACAATAATATGTCACGCAATTAATCGTAATAAGTATTATTTTTCCTATTCTTATTATTATTTTCAAATGAATTTTAAATTAATTTGTATAATTTTTTATAATATTTTAAATTATATAATTTTATGTTTAAAAAAACTTTATTCTTTAAATTATAAACTGTAATACTGTATATAATAATATACTGTTTTAAAAATGTGTAAAAATGTATTATATATACAGTTGACCCCCCCTATAACACTGTTGATTTTTTCGTTTTATATGAATTCCATGTTGTACGAGTCACTTAGATTTTACAAATACGTGCGCCGGGCTGTGTACAGCTCACGTATTTGTAAAATTTAAGCGACTCGCTTAAATTTTACATATACGAATTCATATAAAACGGAAAAATCAACAGTGTTATAAGGGGGGTCGACTGTA
>NW_019385536.1:149636-167324 GCF_000671375.1 Centruroides sculpturatus | reverse complement strand
CTGCAGTGACCATAATTCTCTAACAATAATAAATTATGTAATAAAGGAACTATATAAATATAAAAATTAATATAAAATTTTATTTCATATTAATAAATAATAGAGAAAGAAATTAAAATTTATAATTTATGTATGTTAAAAATCAATTTATAACCCGCATAAACTTTAAAAAACAAACAAAAAATATGCTGTTAAATTGGATCTATATTCACCGATGTATTTTAATTGAGTAAAAGTATTGATCTGGCCGATACCTGCCATAAAGTTCTTAACAACTCACGAAACAAAATCAAAAGCGTAGAGACTTAACAATCGAAGAGTCAAGGTTGATCTAATTCTTCATTACTGTTAAAAAATGCTGTTTAAAAATTCTTTCAGATAATAAAGACCATCATCGTTCTGTTAATAAAGTATTTACTAGTAATTCCGTACGAGTTAAATATTTAGAATTACATAATTATCGTTGCTAGTTAATAAAGATATTAAGATTCAATATAAGAAATCTTATACAAATTAAAATATTTTAAATGTTTATATAAGTAATTCGGGGTTTAATAATTGCTTAAATTTTATTTTTAATTAATTAAATAATATTCGTGCAATTAAACTATAGACACTGTATCTTTATATCCAACTTTCTTTCCCATTCTATAAAAGACACTTGGAGTTTTTCACAGTCTAACATATTCGTACATTTTCTGAATTTCTTAAAGGATTTTTCTACTATCACACTGTTGTTCACATTGTCATTTTTATGTTACTTTCTCATTTTTCATAGTAAAAGTACAAGAGAATATTTTTTAGACTATATATAACTTACACCAACTATCATCGATCATCCTTAAGTTTCTTCTCCATACCGTTCTTTTATTACCAAAAACTTTTAAAAAAAAATAAAGAAAAAAAGTATAATTTTTCTTACATTTCGATACTCTTACGGTCTTTTAAAATTATAAACAGTTAATATGCAACTCCCATAAAAATACATATATTAAATATGAATATTCAAATATAGCTACGCCACTTCTCGAAAGGCTGATTTAATTTCTTTCCGAGTACGATGTAATCAAGAATATTAAAATTTTCGCTACTCAAGATGACATAAATTACTACTTTTGACGTCAATGCACCTGTGACAGCGCCTTTGATATTTGGACATACTTTTTCCTCGTGCCATTCTTGGCTTTAAAAACCCTACCTAACTCTCAGGAAAGTATCGTTTTATACGATCCAGTCTACACGTAATGTCTGAATAAAATATATAAATATCTTTATATATTTTAATTTACTAAAATAATTAACATTCTCATAATATCCTGATAAATACCATAGTAAAAATGTTGTTTTCTCTAATCAGTTTAAGCAAACTGTCGAAATATGTATGAAAAGCTGAACATAGATTTGTTATGGCTGTAAGCTATAACATATAACACGCCCTACCAAATAATGATACATGTAAAAATGTCAGGCCCTAAGCTATACACTCGTAACTCGAGGCCCTAAGCTGCAGTATGTTCAGTTTATGTGCATATCTCAATTAATTTTGATTTACTAAATTAATGAACATTTATCTTAATTAATTTAATAGTCGAATTCTATGATAAAATGCTGCTTTTATGATCCAGAAGTATAATATTTAAATGTAATAAACTGCTAAACATATTTATAATATCCTGATATTGAAATTATGTAATAAAAACTGCTCAAACCAGTTCGAATTTTAACAAATTCAGGAAAATTTGCAATGAAATTATTGCTTTAAGCTTCATTCCTTTTAAAATTTCATCTTTATTAAAACTATTTAATAATAAATATATTAACCTTAAAATTTAATTTGGGTAATGTTTAATTAATGAGATATAATTACAATTAACTATAAAATATTAATGATAATTTTGCATATAAAACCTCAAAAAAATCTGATTTTAGCACATAAATAAATTATTATTTTTATATTTAAATTAAACGAATAAAATAAAAAAAANTTAACTAGAAGAGATTCTGCTAAAGTAGAAGCCATTTTTTTTTTCGTTTCTAAAGGGATCATCAACTATGATTATAATTGGATTAGTGAGAAATAAATTAGTAATTTTATTTTTTGTCATGTTTTATCACCTAATTACTTCTTGTATGCTTGTACATTAATGACATTTTAAAGAGTAGTAAAAAAGATATTTTTTAATAGAAATTGTTTACTGGATTTATCTTCTAACAGAGTTGAAATTACTGTAATTTTATAATTATTAAATTATTAATTTTAATAAAATAATTTAATACATAAAGACATTTTTGAGGATAAAAAAGGATAAATTTAGCTTGAAAATTGCTATGAGGGACATTTTGTATTGCCATCTTTCGGTGTTTCACGAAACTAAATTTCGAAATAATTCTTTTGTTTTTTTTAGTTTTTCTTTTATAATTCGATGTTATAATATAATCTTATTAATTCATTATAAGTAGTTAAAATTATTTATATTTTTTTTTAACATTAAAAATATTACCAATAAAAATAATGTTAATTATATAAAATTTATACATGTATTTTAATAAATAAATAAAAATTTTAATTAATTTTATACTATGATTTAAGTAGACTAATTAAATTTTTAATTAATATTTATTTTTATAGTTAAATGTAATTAAAATTTAAAAATTATAAAAATTTACTTTAAACATTCAATTTAGATTATAGTTAATTTTTAAAATAAAGTTTAATTAAATAACTAAAAAAATTTATTATTTATAAAATTAAGTAAATTTGTAGATTGGTTGTAATGAAATTCATGCGTAGGAAATTTTGGAAATGATCCAAACAAATATTTTAAGTATCTGAATTAGGATACATAATAATTTTAAAGGGGGGGATTTGAATCAACGATCTGGAAATAAATTAATGAAGCAAAGCGAACAAACAACAATACTAATGGAGCAGAAATTATCACATTCTGCGTTGATAGAAATGGAAAGAGAGAAAATTAAGTACTGTACTTTCTCCAGCGAATAAGTAATGCAAACAAAACGGCAAAAATTATTTTACTGTTTGCCATTAAGTAATAAAATGCTCTCGGCTATAAGTTTTCCTACTTGAATTTTTAACAAAGAAAATTTCCTGGAAAAAAAAATAATAAAAATCCATACTTTTGATTTAAAATATTTTTGAAAAGAATGTAGACAATGTTAAATATTTATTTTTTATATGTATTTTTTTTAACAAAAATCAAAAACGTTCCTGTTGAAATATTTAAATAAAATTAAATAATTAATGTAAGAAATTAACTAATTTATTTAATTTTATTTAATAATTTAAGAATTGTTTCAATATAAGTGTAGGAAGAAAAGTTGAATTTGATGAAGTTTTCGTTGAACTTTGTGATTTAACTTTTAAGTAATTTATCAGAGCTTATGTTTTAGCAAAAGGTTCTGATAAATTAACCATTCTGAAATTGGGTGGAGCCGTCAAATTGTTTCCTCCAAACTGAAATATATGATCATTGTCATTGATTAAATATTCATAGAAAAAAAAAACAAATGGTATCTTACGCAAGATGAAAAACACATTCAGGATGTTTAAATGCTATTTATAAACTGTTTATATTGCATATGATGTTAACATTCTATAACTTGTAAACATTTTACCAAAGTTATTTTAATAAATATTTAATCAGTCCTCGAAATCACATCCATCATTTCATATATTTTTTTTTTCCTTTTTATTTCATTTCACACCGACACGAAATCAAGTTAGACATAAAGCAATCTTGGCTTAAATTCAACTTTATATTGCTTTTTTATAAGTGAAAAGAATGGGACAACATAATAAATTCCTTAATTTTTCTTTATTTTAAACGTGATGAAAATAATAGTGTAAAGGAAATACAATCTAATAGCTTTCTTATAAAAATCTTTACGAAGATTTAAAAAAAAAAAACTATTGAGAGAATTGTATATTGTTATTTCCTGTAAAAAATTATTAAATTATAAAAACATTATGTCTACAATAATTGTTTTGAAATTGTTAAATAAGATTCTCCATTTACCTGTAAGTAGGATAAAAGCTTAAAAATCAAGGTTAGAGCGATTTTTCATCGTGTTCTTGATAGCTTAGGGTAAAATGGTACATACATACATAGACATAAAAACGTAAGTTTACATCATTTTTCATACAAATTTATAAAATTTATGCAAAAGTTGAGGTTATTGTAAAAAACTAAATAAATAAATTTACATTAAATAGATTTAATTTACTCGGTATGATTAATATAAACAATTATTCAATTGCTCAAATACATAATACTAGTAAGCGTGCGGCGAAATCACGTCACTAATACATACATCATATAAAAATTTTCTTATATAGCTTACTTTAATGTGACGTTTTACTCTTTCTTAATACTCTTGAGAGTTAAAATTTTGATATAACACCAATCGTTATCTCATTATTATTAAATGGAGACTCCTCCAGTATATGTAAATTAATAAATTTACGATTTTTTTAACATAAACGACAGTGGTTTTCAAATTCAAATTCAAACTCTTGTATAGAACTCCATACTATATATAGGCCTATATATAATTATTGTTTGAAGTCCTTCAGTTTAACGTTACTTGATTTATTTCAAATTTTAGAAGAGGAATCAAATGGCGACACAAATCGAAATTTAACTATATTTACTAATCAAGTAGGAGTTATAATAAATGATTATAAGGTATAGAAAAAAAAAATTGCGTCAACTCAGTAACATAGACAATGGCACAGATTCAACTATTCTTCAAAATAAGTGACAGCTCGTACTCGAAAACTGGATATCAAACGTCAGTTGCACGATATCGATGTAATCAATCTTCACCAGACACTCGGTTGGTGTAGTAGAATGTTTAAAATTTTGTAAAATATCAGCAAAATATTATAAATTATTCGTGTTTATTCGCTTATTTCTCTAAATAAGTAATGTTTTCTATNTAATAAAACAAAGAATGATTGGCTATGCGCGAGATGAACTATTAGGAAAAAATTAATATAATGTAAAATTTTAATTAAAAAATTAAGAAAGTAAAGTTTTAAAAGTTAAAATAGAACCGCGCCATTATAAAACAGGATGAGCAGCCATTATTATATTCCGGAAGAGGAACCGTTTTCGTCTGAAATAACTGTAAACATGAAATTAATTAGGGAAATATTTAATAAAGTACTATCAAAATATGTGCAGATTATGAAAAACTTTTAAATAAAAATGTATTGTAATACTCAAAAACTTTGATTAAATCTTCAAAGGGAGAAACGAATAATGGTGGCACTTCCGCTTTGCTAAATTATATAGTTAGACTTGTATGATTGACTAAATATAGATTATATGCTATAGATATAACTTTGATTAGAGTAATTGAACAATTTTCATTGCCACATTCACATGCTTGTAACTATATCTATATATATAGACTAAAGTGAATATTTAGAATTTAGATTATTAGTATAATTGAGGAGAAAGTTGAGTGGACCAGCAAATTTTTCTCTTCATATATTGGATTTTACAAGTCGTTAAGTAAAATTAGTTTCTTATAAAATACAAAATCAATTAATATATTTAGTTTATAACTACATTCAAACATTTATTCTGTTTTTAATACACGTAAATATTTAAAATACGAATAAACAATTTCACAGAAAGCAAATTTAAGACATTTTTTCAAGTAGTTTATTACAACACATTACAATTCTTTACAATGAATTGTATACATTAATCTGAAGAGTAAATGATATTTTCATTTTCTCATTTCGCAGGCTGCTTTAAAAAAGTTTTTCAGTGTTCCTTTCTGCATGAGTTAATATAATTTTTTTCTCTTTTGTTGCTGTGGTTTCAAATAAACCTTACAAAAAAAAATTAGTCAGGCAAATAAAATTCGAATTTACTCAAAATAATTTTTATATTAAATAATGAGTTTCTTTTCTTAGAATTCTCATTTTTTTCCCTTTTTTACCTTCAGACTAAGAGGAGCTTCTAGAGCAATTTGGATGTTCTAAAACACCAAAAAAGCTCTAAAATTTCATTATATATTAATATATATAATATAAATTAACGTTTCTATTAATAAGTAAGGAAAATCTGTTTTTATACATATAATTTTGTGGCTTTTGAAGAGACACAGATCCTACATTTCTGATTGATGAGGAAGATGAACTAGATCATCTCACCTCCGAGAAACACCGTCCATCTTAATCTTTGCATAAGTTTTAAGAATTGATATAACTTTTCAGAAACAGTGGACTTCCGATGATTCATTATAATCATTAAATAAAACCTACATTTTTATATCTATCAATCATAATTTCTCATTTATTTTTAAGTAAATGACCTAAGAATATTTTCATCTTTTAACGTCTTTTCTTGAAATATTCAGCAAGTTAAACCATTGCAGAATTTCGCAGGAAGTATAATATTATTACATTGTTGAAATTTATCATATTAAACTGCTAATTGTAAAGAATAACACCAATTATATGCATTAGTGTGTTGCCATTTATTATACAGTTGAACTTCGATTTAGTATTGTTATCGCTCCTGAAATTGACACTAAATCGAGTGTTACGTTAAACTGCAATAAACAATATTATTATATATAGTAATGAAGCAATAAAGTTTTCGAGTCATAATTTAGTGATAAGAATAACGTTTACAGTGCAAACTCGTTCGTATATTTAGCAATTAACAGTGGATGAAGGGTTTTCTATTTAATATTCATGCGAAATAAAAATATTATTCAATCAAATCAAATTTAAAACATTTTAATTAGTCCTTCGACTCATTGCGATCAATCTGATCGAAGCGATCAGGTACGATCCTCATCGATCTTGTAAATCAATTTAATATCGATTTACGCCTCGAGATAATAGTATCGCTGGTCGTTATATACCGTAAGACTTTAACAGGTTTTTTTTTTATCATTTACATTATGTTATTTTAACCGTTCACTTAATGTTACAGAATGATTAGCTTTGTTTATCACTGTTTAATAGGTTTTAAATTAAATATAAATTAAAGAAATCTCAAGAGGGAACTGTCTAATTTGATAAGTTCTATATTGTTACTTTTATCAATGTATTCGTTTTTTGTAATTTTTCCCCCATTTAATTTAAATGCTATTAAATTAGTTTTAACTTTATTTTTTCATTAATTTATTCTATTAATTAACTAACGAATAAAATTAAATTAGTTTTTTTTTTAATTATGACAACTAATTCCATTTATTATAAAATATTTTAAATACAAAATATCAAATTAATGGATAGTTTTTTTTAAAGAAAATGTATGGATTATGTTATAAAAATATATTTTTGATATATATTTTTATAAATTATTTAGGTTATTCCGATGGCATCCGATAAATCTTTAATATATATTTATATATATAAACTAAACTATAGAAGTACAGTACATGCCTATATATCTTGAGATTTTGTATCTATATTTACAAGTCTGTCGACTAATAAATTCAATTTTTATTTAGAAATTTGTCAAAGAAGACAGCAATAAATCTATCAATTACAGTTTATTTAATTAAAGCAAGATTAACATAAGCTTAAGGTTATTCTAATTAAAATCAGATTTGCCTTTTTCAAATAATTTATCCTTTCTAATGGTACAATTAAACAGTTAAATGGTCGAGTTTAGTAGTTCGATTTCCATAAGAAATTCCTTATGAAAATCCACTAAATTTAAAATCATTAATACATTTGAAAAAGTGATTTACTGTTTCAGAAATATACAGTGAAACCTCAATATAGAGATTATAAAAAGAAAACCATCCTATTCATTCTCATAAAGTGCCAATAAATATTTGAACAGATTTTTCCTGTAAATATATTAAATACAGAATATTTCAGTATCAATGAATTATTGAATGTACGATTTTGCATTGCAAACAACGTTCTTTATCAACCAAATTATGCGAATTTCAAACAACCTCGAGCGTAGAACCCATTACTGTATTCAGTTTGTATTACTTGAAACACTTCAATTTAACGTCACACTCAATTTACTACCAAGTTTAAAGAGGAACAAATGAAGGCACTACATCGAGTACAGTTTCGAAACTAATAACTGATCATAATAATAACGATTATCTTAAAATCACTATAATAATATACATATTATACATATATTTTAATTAACTTACGTTTTATATGTGTTTATATATATTCTTTTCTTGTCTAAAACATCGAAATTTTGAAATTTAAAGATGTCTATTTATATTTTCTGAACAGTTTTTCTAAATCTTACAATATACCAATGGACTTGATCTTCACTCCATGACAGTTCAATATGTGTCAAAAACTGAATTATTAACTTCAATATAAAAGATAGAACGAAACTTGTCAAAGGAAGAAAAATCTAAAACAAAATTATATAAACAATAATATATTATTATTATTATATTTAAATCTTAAAAAATATGCTAAATGATGAACTATATTTATCACAGTTTGAATTTATTAAAAATTTATTGCAATCAAACTTTGATTTAGCGTCATCATTAGTTCTATATTTAAATTGGCTTTAAATCGAGTGTGGTACTAAATTTTAACTTCAAACATCGAGAATTATATACTGTACAGAGTTAAACCTCGATTTACCGCCACTGTGTTTTTATTTTTGAAGTTGACACTAAATACATTTACTAATTCTCACATTGAAAGGTTCTGTATTTAATATTTAAGAGGAATATTCGTTGACAATTCTTTATTGGAGTCTTATGAAGAAGCCATTATTTTGAAGGACACACTATAACGAGGTCTGAAGTCCAACACAAGTTTCAGTTTGAAAATGACATGATTTTGGTAATAACAATGTCGTTTATAATACAAAATTGTACATTCAATAATTCATAAATACTAAAACATTTATAGGAAAATATATATTAGCGCAAATGACTTTGATGTCGCCCCATTTAAAAAAAGAATTAGCAAAATATAAAACACCAATGTAAAATAGATTATCTAATTTTTATTCAAATACGTAATAAAACAACATAGGGCAGAATTGTGATTAAAAAACATTTATTTTTTCATTATTTATTGTAATTTATGTATGTACTTTCGCCATGCCGCCCCCAGAATTCAAGCGCCCTAGGCAATCGCCTAATTCGCCTATATGGGCGAGCCGGCCCTAGTAAGAGATACTTATTCTTAATTAAAAAATCAAATATTGATTTATGTTTTATATTTTTTACTTTATTACATTTTGAATGATAAACAGTATAATAGCCAGATGGCCAAGCAGTTAGTGTGATGGCTTACCGCTCTAGGAACCCCGGATCGAAACCTTGACTGATCAAAACCACGCGAGAGTTTTTGAAGACGGTTTCTTCCTGATATGTCACATCGTCCCCCAACCTTCACCATTAGTTTCTTTTATTTATTATTATTATACGCTGTGTGGGCACTAAAAAGGCGTTTTTAACAAGCCCGTTATAGGTTTATCCAGGCCCACAATGGAGCGACATAATGGTGAAGAATGGGGCCCATTCTTCACCATAATGGGCTTGTAAACAAGGCCTTTTTAGTGCCCACACGGCGTATAATTTAAAAAAAAACAAAAGTATAATTTCTTTTTGTACTTTCTAATGTTATTTAAATGACAATCGATCATTTTAAAGTACAGATGTTCGATTTTCATATCTTATTGATTGTTTTCTATATTTGATCTTATATATATATTGGATTCATATGTTATAAATCAGGGTTGTTGAATGAGTTCATCAATCACATTTTTCCTCCAGCATGTACTGTACTATATAAACAAAATGTAATTTATGTTGTTTACAAAAAATTTTATAAAGCTGTAAATTATATTCATAAAAATATTTTAAGATAAAATTTCAGATTTATTTTTAGATATTTTTATATTGTATACATTATTAATTCTAATACTTATGTAAGCAATTTTATAAAATAAAAAAAATAACCGAATAACCTTTTTTCTTCGCAATTTTTTTTATAACATTACAATTACTCATCTATTTTAATTGTCTTTAATATATATTTTTCATTACCAATTCAAATTAATGAAATTTATTTCGAACTTAAACTTAATTAAATACTTTTCTATTGAATTTAAATTAATTACTTAAAAATATTTAATTTTTAATTATAATAAAATCAAACTTCGATGTGTTCATCTTCTAAATAGAGCTAACCTCGTAAAGTAACAATAAATGCAATTGGAAAACTTCGATTTAGCGCCATCATTTTTTGCCTCCGAAATTGGCATTAAATCGAGTTGGTGTTATATTAAAGTATCTAGAACAATTTAACGTTTATAGAGAAGATCCGTTCGCAAGTATTTATTGACGCTTTAAAAGGATTTAGGAAAGCGCTAAATAGGGGTTTGACTGTAGGTTATTTAACACAGCTTTTATTTTGTATTTCTAACTTTTATAATATTCTAAACCTTAATTATTCTTTAAATTAAAACAGGAAAATAGTTATCTGCCGTAATAACAACTGATAAGCAATTTATTACTTTTGATAGCAATTTAAAATGTCTTCATAAAAATGAAAAGTAGGTTAAAAGATAACATTTTAAATAAAATTTCGATTAATTTAGAAATTTTTAATGTAAATTATTTACTAAATGTAAATTTTTAACAGTTAAATACCACTAAGGAGAAATTATTTAATTACATAATTAACTTTTAAACTTTATAGATACCCCAGTTTCATTTTATTGATACTATCGATGATTATCTAAAATTTAAAATGTAAGATTAGTAGATATATCTGATCATTATACGGTCGAATTACAATATATCGTCCTCCTAAATTGTGTCACCCTCGTAAAAGTGCCAATAAATATTTATGAAAAGATCTTTCCATCTATGTTTTAGATAATGTACGACCAGTGGCAAACATACATTTGTGGTATCCTGAAGTTTGAACTATTATGATGGTCACTTTGTAACCAGCAACAATATGGCAACAAGGACCTGGTCTTTGCTAGAATCTCGAGGTCCAAATGGCGGAGAATGGGAAATGGGATGGAATCCTTGAAAATGGGAAATACAGTGAGCTCATCCCTTCCCATCAGCAACCAGAAACCTCTATCAAGTTTGTTAAAAAATTTATTCATTAGAAAATTGCTTTCGACCCCTCATGGATTAGGAACCTTGAAACTTAATCTACATTATTGAGCCATTGTACGACTAATTGCAAAGAATATTAGCATTACTAAATCCTCAGGTTTGAGGTACTTCAATCTAACGTCACACTCGAATTAGTGTCAATTTAAAAGGCGAATAAATAAGTAAGTATAAAGAATAAATAAATAATATATCTACGTTTCTTGTAAAAATTTAATTAAATTATTAAATAAAACATTTTACGTGTTAATTTTTTTTTTAATTTTAAATAACTACAGTATATTAACATACAGAATCAATGTGCATTCCATGAAATGTGTATCCTAAACTTTAACAAAGATGAATATATCAATGCAATGGAAACTGAATGTAAAACACGATATTTTTAAATTCTCATAATGGATTTTGTGTGTTTTTTTAATCTTGTAGACTACAAGTAAATACATAGAATAAGTATATTTAGATTTAAGAATCTTGTTAACATTTTGAGTTGTTTTTTTTTTGTACAAAAATCGAAGTAAGACATTACACAAATTCCAACTTCCTTTTATTTTTGTTTTAAACTTTCGTTTTTTGTTCTCGAAAATACATAATATATACATTATTCCTTCGTGATTTCAATATTTTACTTTTTCAGCTTTACTTTTTTCTTGTATTTTTGTTTTTAAAGTAAGTAAAAACAAACTGAAAAACGATAATGATAACTAACTCTTTATATAAAAGAATTTTACACGTTTTCAGTGTATAAAAATAAATAATTTTTACATATATAAGTTTATTCTACATGACTACACGCTAATCTGTAGGAGGGATGTTGTTTTACATGAAGACAAACACTACTTTAGGGAATTTTAGTTTAGGAAGAAGGGAAAGATATGGGCTTTCAGTAAACATATATAAGAATATTGTAGAAGTTGTAAGTTAAGTAAATATAAGGTAAAAAAAATACTTTCCTCATAATTAACTTTTAAACTTTATAGATACCCCAGTTTCATTTTATTGATACTATCGATGATTATCTAAAATTTAAAATGTAAGATTAGTAGATATATCTGATCATTATACGGTCGAATTACAATATATCGTCCTCCTAAATTGTGTCACCCTCGTAAAAGTGCCAATAAATATTTATGAAAAGATCTTTCCATCTATGTTTTAGATAATGTACGACCAGTGGCAAACATACATTTGTGGTATCCTGAAGTTTGAACTATTATGATGGTCACTTTGTAACCAGCAACAATATGGCAACAAGGACCTGGTCTTTGCTAGAATCTCGAGGTCCAAATGGCGGAGAATGGGAAATGGGATGGAATCCTTGAAAATGGGAAATACAGTGAGCTCATCCCTTCCCATCAGCAACCAGAAACCTCTATCAAGTTTGTTAAAAAATTTATTCATTAGAAAATTGCTTTCGACCCCTCATGGATTAGGAACCTTGAAACTTAATCTACATTATTGAGCCATTGTACGACTAATTGCAAAGAATATTAGCATTACTAAATCCTCAGGTTTGAGGTACTTCAATCTAACGTCACACTCGAATTAGTGTCAATTTAAAAGGCGAATAAATAAGTAAGTATAAAGAATAAATAAATAATATATCTACGTTTCTTGTAAAAATTTAATTAAATTATTAAATAAAACATTTTACGTGTTAATTTTTTTTTTAATTTTAAATAACTACAGNAAAAAATTTTCAGTCTTATTTAGGAATAAATGAAGCTGGAAATTTTTTAAATTAATGTTAGATTTGATTAAAATGAATATATTTAGGAGAATAGTTTTCACGCAAATTTAACAGAAAAAAAAATAGTTATTTTAATATAATTCTATATTTAAAAAAAAAATTATATAGTTGGTTAATTCATTATTTATTTAAAACGATATTAAGTGTTGATACAGTCATGCAGAATTTCATAAATTTGCACTTCACTTTCGTCATTTACATTTCGACTTCATCATTTACGCACGAACTACATCCATTTACAAAATGATACATTTAAAATGTAAAATAAAACAAATCTTCACAGTTTACAGTTTTATATTTAGAATCGATCAACCATTTAAAGAAGATAATACGAACGAAGGTGATCATTAAAAAGGAAGAAGGAGAGAATTATAAGTAAGCGATAAAACAATACTTTTGCGTGAGAGGTTGGTAAATTCGTTGCATGTCACAAGGATTCTAATTTCAATCGAATGTTCCCCTATAACAAACTGAAGTTGGATATCCAAGATTGACCTCTCTACCTCGACTAATTACACAGAAAGTCATAAAATTGGAGATCGAGTCACGCATATCCATTTATTGATAAGGTCTAAAAAAAAATGGTGACGATAAACCTGACTAATAAAAAAAAAACTATTGCATTACTTTGTATATTACTCAGCATAAGTAATGATCAAAATATCCATTAAAATAAATTAATAATAATATTATTTAAATTTATTTATTGAATAAAACACTTTAAAGATAGAAATAACTAAACTCTACTTCGCATTTCTATAATTGTTAAAATACATTATTTAAAATTACATAAATAAATAAAATTAATCTTTATTAAATTTAGAAAATTGTATTTTCGAATAGTAAATAAACAAATATTTCATCATTAATTTAAAAAAAAAATAAAAATTTAGTTTAATTACTTTTATAGCACTTGTAACGCCATTATCAAGTCAGCAATTATTTTAAGTGTTTCTTAAACAAATTTATAATTTTTCTCTATAAATAAAACGTAAAATAAAATTTATATATAAAGGAAATTTACAAATTCTTTGAATTTAAGTGTCTAAAAGATAATATTTCAAAAAGAAAAAAAAAACATTTAAAAATTCAAGTGTCGTAACAACGAGGATGCTGTTTAGTGTGTTGAATTTGTTTTTGATAAGTGATCCCTTTGGTAATTTATCAAAACAGTAAAAGTGGAAGAAGATAATTTAAGAACTTTACTTTAAATTAAATTATTCAATTTAATCCATCATTAATTAGCTTCAAAATTAAATAAAAGGTAGTATTAAATTTGTTTATAGTAGTTTAAAGTAGAAAATCGAACGAAACAAATGATATTAATGAATACTTAGCACTTAAATATTTAAAAATTAAATATTTATACATAAAAATTCTGTAAATATATATTAAAAAAAACTTATTAAAAAATATTTTTCTCAATTTAATGTACGAAAAATATACTTTGCTTTTCATAGCATAAAACAATTTTAAAAAGAAAAAGTCTAAAAGCAATTATCAAACACGACAAAAATTGAAAAAGGGAGAGAATAAATATATAAAGTTGAAAGAAAATTGATAAAATACAAAAATAAATATTGACATATGGCATCAAAAATCAATATATAGTAAATACAATAGCCGTCACTTGTAAATGGATCAAAATTTAAAAAAAAATTAAATAATTTAAAAATTAGGAATAAATCTCAAAATTTATTTTGTAAAATACATTGTATTTTACGTTATAACTTAATTTTTATATTATTAATTACATACATACATAATAGAATCTTGATTATCCGAGGTAATGTGATAACAGATGCTATCTTGGATAACTGAGAGTTAGGTAAAACTTACGACTATGACCATCCATTTCGGACTGAAAAAATTACCAATATAAAAAAGATTCATACGGTAGAACTTTCAAGCCTCTTTTTATGCCTTAATGAATTATACTTTCCTGATTAAAACATTAATAGTAGTATATACACTTACGGGTTCGCCTCGAATAATGGGATTAATCGAAGCTTAAATAATCAGGCTTTACTGTTTAATTAATTACAAACCAGTTAAACTGTTTTAAATAAGACAGCGAATTTTTCTAAAACGTGTAAATAATAAAACATGTAAAGCTTTACATGTTTTATTATTTACACGTTTTAGAAAAATTGTTTAATACACAAATTACAGTAGTACTTCGGAACTCGAACGCTCCAGAAATCGAACGACTTGAAATACGAACAATTTCTCGAGGAAATTTTGACCTAAAAGTCGAACTTTTCTTAAACACAAAGACTCATATACCGTACATTGTATGACAACTGTACGGTACGAATGATACGGCAGTTTTTCCAGATTGGGTAAACTTTTATTTTGCACTACTTGCTACTTTTTTGGGCTAGAAACAATGAAAATCCGTTGATACGAGTTTGGGACACGTATTAAATGAGCCCAACCGCCCACAATTAATCGAATGCATTTTATTGCATTATTTACTTTTTCATTTTTTAAATCTATTATTACAGCATTATTATTTTCATTGTTTTATGCAATAATTAGGGCATTTATTTCTGTTATTTTAGCTTAAATTATTAGTTTTTAGAATTAAAATATGCATTTTTAATGTTTAGGTACTGTACATTATTTTTTATGGAAAAATTACTTTGGAATTCGAACGCCCACTAGGAACGAATTGAATTCAAGTTCCAATGTATTACTGTACTGTACAATGCTTTAACAAATTCATAAGTTGACTGTCCACAAATATATAAGGGTGCATTGTTAGTCCATTCTCATACAGCCCAAAAATCAGTTAACCGTGGTGTTCTGTGTTTTACGATTCATATTCATATAAACATGCAGAGACTTACTGGGTAGCCCATGTCCCCTGGACCCTTACCTATGTAAATAAATAAATTAAAAAAAATCAAATACATACAGTAAAAAGATTTGAATGCACTTATATATATAATTTATAATATATAAAAGTTTACTCTTTATTCATAGCACCAGTGGCTATATAGACAATGGTACAGAAGTGAATGCAAATTTGCCTATTCTAATTCTAGTCCCTTAATATCGGTTCTAGTTATGCTACTGTATACGAGATCCTTTGTTTTATTGCACTATAGACACACTTATAATTATAACCATACAAAAATAGGGAAAATATTAATTTATGTATTGAAAAATGATTTCATTTTGAACAATTTTTATAATGTTTGTATGTAAATTATTTGAATAAGGCAGCAATTTAGTGTTTACAATGGTTAACTGATTATTGGACCACCCTGTGTAAATTAAATTTACATGCTAGAAGACTGTCAACTTATAACATCTGATAAAAGATTCAATAATTATATTTTGACAGTCTACTAACATGGAAATTAATACAGACTAAATTTGTTTAAAAGAAGAAAAAAAAACTTAGTTATTAAAATTGTAAGTAAAAGAAAAAATGACAACAAAAGAAATTGATAGAAAATTATATTTTTAAAAAAAACATTTTAAAAAAATAAATGCGAGAGAAATATTTAATTAAAAATCAAACTTTTGATTGTTCTAATTAAAAAAATTTTTTAAGAACTAAATTATACAGACAATTTTTAATTGAATTTTTGGTAAAATTTCATAACTTAATTTAAAAATATCAAATAATTTATCTCCGAAACAATTTTTTTTTAAATACCGGTATTTATTATTTTGAATTATCTATCGAAGTAATAAGTTGATATTTTTAAATAATTTCCTGCTTTAAAATTTATAACATGAAGTATTTTAAAATAATTGTATTAATAAACTAGAATAATTCAACGCTAAGTATTTATTACGAATATAATGAGTTTTAAGCCATAATTGATCTTAAATATATAAAATTTCTCTAAAAGATACGAAACATTATTATAGAATTCTCGTTAATTTAACATTTTAATAGATTTATCTCGGGATCAATCTTAAAAATCAAACATAATAAGCTCAAATAAGGCTTATTTTTTTACGAAAAATTATCATTATAATCTTCTTTCGTGCCTTTAATACGTATAAAATTATGGTTTTTAAGCAAGTAAGACAAATTTTGAATAAATTATTTATATTTTCATTACGTGTTTTTAAGCTCTTTCCGTGCTGTTGGCACAATAAGGAATTTTTTGCTCTGCCAATCGTGGGTTCGACCGACAGTGGGAGTGACCCGGTGGTCAGGGTCTAACTTGATGGAATACGGCAACGTAACACATAGGCGATCTGACAAGGAAGGATACCTTGAAGGACGACTTTCTGCGGGAAAATAATTCCTATTTAGGTGTTAGACGAGTGAAGAAAACCTGGAAAACTCCACGTGGCCAGACGGTCAGGTGCAAATTTCGGCAACCAACTATCAAAAGCGACCGATTGACCATGAAAATTTTCTAAAATTTCCGATCTAGATTTGAATCTGGTTTCACAGAGTATCAGGCTGTTGTCTTTGTCGCCTGAGATCCGATTTTTAGATTACAGTAGAGCATCAATTATCCGAAAGTCAATCATCCGAAAGAATTCCAGTCGACAAATTTAAATTTTCACCAGTGCTGTGGCGCTGCAATCTTTGGCTATGTCTTGGGCTACTCAAATATTTTACGTTTTTGATACTAAATTAACTTCTGAAGTATAATTTTTATTGTTTTTATATTTTTCAATATATTTATTTTGTTCGTACAAAATAAAAAAATAATTTTTAACGATACAATAGTCTTCGTTAGGCTTAACATCGACGAAAATTCAACGCGAAGCGACACGCAACGGAGAAAAATGTCAAGATGGGATAAATTAATATATTTTTTCGTACA
>NW_019385536.1:134266-144710 GCF_000671375.1 Centruroides sculpturatus | reverse complement strand
TGTTACAAAAATCACGTAATAAAAAGAGACATTTTTCTAGTTCAACGAGAGTGACCGAAAAGTTGTAAATTTTGGAAATTTCCGTGGACACCTGGTCTTAAAACAAATTAGTTAGAAAACAAATGACTATTAAGTTTAACATTGTGGCTACACGCCTGTTTTTTTATTATTAATATTATTATTATTATTATTATTATTTTCTGAGATTAAATAATTATTAAAAAATTAAATAAATTTTCCCAAATTTAGTTTTAATTTCAAAACTATTCGAATATTATAATATATTAAAATAACCGTTTACTTACCTTTATATAAAGAAAAATATAGAAATAAATGTGTATATATATATTTTATATCATAATGTATATTGTCTTACCTAGAATACATAATAATCCATTTTATGAGATGATAGTGTGACGCTGTAAAACTGCATGCTACTGACCTTGTCTTCTATCCTCCACGTGATTATACAGTTGAGTAGGTGGTGCTACTGTACGTTCATTGATCAATCCTCCTAGCGACTACTTCATGAACTATACATTTAAATAAAACAATATTGTTTAAAAGTACTGTACAAACATCATATAAATAATTTGTATTCACTTTCTTACTATTTTTANTAGGTTACTGTACTAATTGTAATGAAATTACTAATTGTAATGAAACTGAATGTTTTATTAATACTATTATCATTGAGAATTTCTTAATTATATTTAATACAGCTCTATTAAAACTTTCATTATTAAGTATAAAAATATTCACTGCAGTGATAAGTACAGTACTGTATAATGCTAAAATCAGATTGGAAAATGAGCTTTTCACTTCTTAAATTTGGATATTGAAACTTTTGTAACTTTTAAAATATCTTAGTTAAAGAAATGAAAATATTAATTGTAATCCTTGCATTAAAACAGATATTTTTTATTGTAGTTTAAATATTAAAAAATTATGCAAAAACCAATACCAGTCGACTCCCCTATAACACTGTTGATAATTCCGTTTTATATGAATTCCATGTTGTACGAGTCACTTAGATTTTACAAATACGTGAGCCGTTCACAGCCCGGCACACGTATTTGTAAAATCTAAGTGAATCGTACAACATGTAATTCATATAAAACGGAATAATCAACAGTGTTATGGGGGGGTCGACTTGTAAGTTCATTCTTGTAATACACTTCAGTATACAAGTAAAGGGAATTTAAGAAGAAGAAAGAATTAGAATCCCTAAAGTAGTTTCGTACTTTTAGTAAATCTTGGGAAAAGAAATGTTGCAGTTCATTTCCTTACAAATCAAGGATGATGAAGTTGTCAGCTTCTGACAGCTACATCTGCAAATTCTTTATATTAGTGGAAAAAGAGTTTTTGTTATAAAGACTCCATCCTGTTAGATGTTTGCTCATCTGATGATAGTGCAAGTGTCAATACATTTATCGCTATACAGTTCCGCTTCTCAATTTATGAGAATAGATAAATACTAGGTTAAAGAGATGATGTAATTAATGATACTACAATCTTTTTTTTGCATTTCAATAATGAACTGCTACGGAAATATTCACTTTAATACGTAAATGTATACGTTAATAATTTATTTATTTATAAAATTTTAATAATTTTGATATTTTATCGTATTAAAAAATGCGTATTTTTTAGTTTATTTCTGTAATTTTTTTTAAAATAATTAATTAAGAGTAAATCTGCTAGTATTTTAAACAATTTTTATAGTAAATATTGTTGTGGAGTTTTATAATATTTAAGAATTCTTATTTTAATAATCAGTTTTTTTTAATACTTAAAATAAAATGTAATTTCGAACTTATTCTTATTATAAATTATTTTTTTGATATTTTGAAATGATTTCATTTTGACAGTTTAAAATCATGCAGAAAGAAGTGCACACAAACTCCATCCTCAGGCCATTCCTCTACTTTCATCGTTTTTTTTCCAACTAAAAAGATAAGTAAAACGAAGTAACGACTTCCATATTTGAAATTTAAACTTAAATACATACACATAAAATACCGAAAAGTAATTTTATACGATTTAATTAATATATTTTAAATAATATTTAATTTAATGTTTTCGAATTTATAACACTACAAGATTTAAATTTTCGTTTATCATTCCATTAAATAGCGTGTAAATATTTTTATATGAAACAACATCACATCAGTTGTTGCCAAGTCATTGTTGCTACATTCATATAGGATGGTCCGAAAGTCTTGTCACTCCCACAAGTTTATTTGAAGTTATACATTTATATTTCAACATTCATTTTTATTTGACTGGCACGGACTTCTCTGGTGTAGAAAAATGGCGTTATTATTGTATAGCGGTGCATTATACTCTATTATATTTTATTCAGGGGGTGACGAGATTTCTATTAATTGCAAATGGTTGAGTAAAAGTAGCAATCGTCTGAGACTACCCAAGTAGAGTACAAATTTACATATAATTTCGTTTTTCGCGGATACCTGCTGGCACGCAAAAGTAACGTAAAAAAATACAGTAGTACTGTATTTTAATATAAAGTATAATAAATTTAAAAAAACTAAAAAAATTTATAATAAAATTTCTTTCTCATTAGTAAATGTTTGTAAATGACGAAATTCAAAATTTTTCTTCATTTTTTAAATATAATATAGACAATAATTAATGACAGAATTGCAAAGTTAAAATGACATATTACTCTATTCATTTCGGTATTGTCACTATTGCTGCCTCGATAGTTTTGTTTGAAATATTTCTTCAGACATTTCTGTTTGATTTTAGAAATATTTCAGCTTTAAATCATAAGAATAATATAAAATAACAAATATTTATTTTTTTATAACTAATTTATGCAGTTTGTATATTTTTGGTTTTCCCACTTTTTTTAGTCATTGTTGCTTATCAGAAATTCATCTTATAATTGTCTACAGTTGAACCTTCGAAAATTACAAGGCGTAAATGACAATTCGAACAATTATAATCTCTAATACAATCGACTGACCTTGACAAAAGATTAAAGATATAAATTGTTTAATAGTTTATAATAAGCATGTAATAAGTTAAGTATGGATAAGAGGTATACAAGTATATAAGTATGGGTAAAAGGTATATAAGTATGGGTAAGAGGGAATTTATGTCGTGAGATATAATAGTCTATTATTTGAATTGAAATAAAAGCCTTATCTTATAAACAATGATGATTAATAACTGCTTAACTAGAGGAGTTTAATATTTAAATTTACATTTTGTTTTCTAATTACTATTTATCTGTTAAGATGAATTTAAATATTAATCTTGTGTAGACTATATCAGAATTAATAGCTGTATTCACATTTAAAAACCGGAAAAACAAATAAAAAAATTTATATTAGCATAAAATATATATAGTTTGCTTATCCTTATAAATTCCTTTTATGTTTTAGATCATATTAAATTAACAAATAAAAAACTATTTCATCACATTTTGAGATTTAACATTACAAGAATCGTAGCCTCGTAGGCTGCCCTATTATGGATTTTATAATTCGATCACCCCATTGTGGGCTCATCCAAACTCATAATGGGCAAAGAAAAAAAGATCTCTTAATACCCACAGAACAGAAATTGTTGAAATTTAAAAGACATTATAAGAGATTACGAATTACGATTTTTAGTGTACTTGAATTTAATCTATGTTAATATTTTAAAGAGCCACGAAAACGAAACTAAGTCATTAGTATAATTCAGTTCAGATTAAATTGATTAAATTGATGTGACACAATATTATGTACTTTAATAGTCAACTTACCTCATAAGTTTTAACTCAAGCGGAGAGAGAGAGTCCAGATTATCAGAACTTCATTAACTAATCTTAAACTACAAATGCAATACTTCACTGATCTGACATTAAAGTTTTGAATAACTGAAATAAAATAAAATAATAGAGGAAGCTAAAGTTATAATGTAGCGAATTCGAGAGAAATCTTCTCCCAAAAGTTTATACTTGAATGTAACGTAGACAAACTAATGTACAATGTAAATCACAAGTGTATAAGAATATGCACAAAGTTAGTTAGTTAACTTATTAAATAACTTAATATTTGACAGGTGTGGGCGATGCAGTTTATACATATGACTGACTTAGATAAACATCGATTGAGATAAATTAATATCTTGCAGTGAAAACTTGTAAACAGATTTTTGGCAAATGCAAAGGTTTTCAGAAAACATTTATA
Organism: Centruroides sculpturatus; assembly: GCF_000671375.1. Classification (NCBI taxonomy): domain Eukaryota; kingdom Metazoa; phylum Arthropoda; class Arachnida; order Scorpiones; family Buthidae; genus Centruroides; species Centruroides sculpturatus. The sequence continues at coordinate 140,505 of NW_019385536.1, read as the reverse complement.
TGTTTAAAAAGTAATACACTTCAGTATACAAGTAAAGGGAATTTAAGAAGAAGAAAGAATTAGAATCCCTAAAGTAGTTTCGTACTTTTAGTAAATCTTGGGAAAAGAAATGTTGCAGTTCATTTCCTTACAAATCAAGGATGATGAAGTTGTCAGCTTCTGACAGCTACATCTGCAAATTCTTTATATTAGTGGAAAAAGAGTTTTTGTTATAAAGACTCCATCCTGTTAGATGTTTGCTCATCTGATGATAGTGCAAGTGTCAATACATTTATCGCTATACAGTTCCGCTTCTCAATTTATGAGAATAGATAAATACTAGGTTAAAGAGATGATGTAATTAATGATACTACANTGGGATAAATTAATATATTTTTCGTGCACAATCGGTTATCCGAAACATCGATCTTCCGAACAACCCCAGTCCCCAATTGATTCGGATAATCGACGCTCTACTGTATTTAGATTATTCTAGTGTTTGAAAAACAATTGTAAAGACTAAAATTTGTGTCTTCTAATTATGAATTTTTAAGTAAAATAATTGTAAATTTGGTTTTCATAGTGTACAAATTATATTTTTAAACTATAACGATGCTAGAGAGACATAGCAAATTTATGTTTAAGAAGAAAAATAAAAAGGCCATCTCAATTCGTAATGTATTCCTCTGGTATGAAATGGACGAAGACACTAAAATTTATTTTAAATAATTCATAATTAGAGAAAAAGTTTTTTATATGTACAATGTTGGGCACTAATAATTAAGAAAAGTATAATTTTTATAATTTGATATAATTGAATCTTTAAAAGTTATTGGCGAATTCAATTACAACTAAATTACTTATATACATCATATTTAAAATATATATAACATACTGTATAATTAAGAAAAATACAATTTTAAATTAAATAATTGATTGAAAATTTTGAAAATAAATAGTATACGAGTGTAAAACAACATACCAACAAACCGTATCTCATAATATCAAAAACGTGTTTTTGTTTTTATTGAATTAAAATAATTGTATCAAATAAATTTTAGTTAAAATTAATTTCAGACATTAGATATATTCTTCGGTCAAACTTGATTTATGAAGCTCATTAAATTCAGAAATTGTCTGTAGTAAATTTTCATGCGACCCAAATAATGGAGAGTGGCAGAGCCATTATGCGAAGTTTTGGATACTGAAAATAGCCACAAAATTTTATGTGAGTAAAACAAAAAATATGAAAGTAATACAGATTAAATTTTCTTTTGATAAGTGATGAAAATTTTTAAATAGATTATTATTTTTTTTTTTTTGTTTTAAAGGTCAAGGAATCTCACACCGATCCAGCCTCATCTCACCATCTCCCAATCCATATTGCAAGTATTTGAAAGAAATTTCGTATTTTGTGCTATAGACTATCTCAGAACACTGCTTTAAGTTCATGAAATACATAGGATTATAAAGAAAGCCGATTATATTGAGATAGTCATCAAAATATTTAAAACAGAACTTTGTTTTATAAGAATTTACTTGAAACTATAACGTGATATGAAAATATCATGGTTTCAACAATGTCAAAGGTACTGTTAATACTATTGTTGCTTGTTGCCTATATTCATAATTGAAGTATTAAATTGCAGTTAGAGGTTAATGAATATTATATTGTAATTTCTTCCTATCCAAGTCATATACCCTTGAAATATATTTACTGACCCTCAAGGGTCAACGGTTCAAATGTTAAGAATACCTAATCCAGACAGTAATAAATTTTAATTAAATTTATTTAGAAATGAACTATTCATGTTTTTCGAAACACTTTAAAATTTTAAATTGTATTTTACTCCAATTTTTGTTGCTTCTTTAATGATTTATTTTTTCCAATTTTTTTTCCTATTAAAAATTTAATTAACTGCAAAAAAAGAAACAAACGTGATAAAACGCAATGAAAACTCTACAAAATAAATATAATAAAATAAACCTTTAATTAGGTTCTTTTTCTATAAACAATTATTAAAAACGAATTCAATTTTTTCTTCAATCAATCAAATCTTTCAGATTTGACAAAAAAGAAAAAGAAACTTTTCTGTAACATTTATTTCCCGACAGAACCTAAAACTATTATTTTATTTGGACCTATTCTGCAACCAAAACTCTTGATTTAAAATTAGCCTTAGGAGATGAAAACTTTTCAAGCATAACTACGGTGTTGCAGGAATTCAACGATCAATGCACCATACTAGTGAATTAAATAGAGCTGCAAAACTCTTCAAACACCAACAGAGACCCGAACTATTTTTAATACTTTATTTTATTCCTTTCGGGTATAATGTCTATAAAATGAAAAACAGATGACAATTTTAAAATATGATTTATTATTTTTTTAAAAAAATCATTTTTGCAAAAGTCAGAAATCGGTGTATAAAGAGAATTTAATTTTTATTTAATCGAAATGAAATACTTTCAATTTATTCAAAAACTTACCTAGCAAGTAGGTAAACTGTATTAAATTTTCTTATTTAATAATTTAAGTATAAATTTTGAATGAACGAAGTCGGAAGGGAGAAAAGAAGACATTAGAAAGGTTGCGGACGACGTTTTCATTGCGAAAACGTGTACGTCGGACGTTCAGCGCCTCCTTCCTGTAAGCCTAGAAGTTTAACAATGGCGTTTGGAACGTCAGTGGAATCATGCTCGACGTATCAAACGCCATTGTCAAACTTCTACGTTTACAGGAAGGCGGCGCTGAGCGTTTGACGTACACGTTTTCGCGATGAAAACGTCGGCCGCAACCTCTCTATTGATTCAAATTTAGTCTTTTAATTATCGTTACGATTTACACGCGTATAATTGGAAAAATATAAATTGATTTGCAGCATATTGAATACGATATTTTCAACTCTAAAATCTGTCAAAATATGAAAACAATTTCATTTCATGATATGATTTATTAGCATACAAGTTTATTGAAATTTTTATAGCCATCACATGAATCGTAAAATGTCATCATTTTAATAAAATATATATCCGTCGAATTGTAGAAACTTAATAAAATATATAAAAATAAATAAAAAAAATATTAGAAAATATTAAATTGACAAAAATTTCAATTATTGATTTAAAACTATATTACATTCAATTATAAAGTTTGTTATATTAGCACGTAAGATATTTAATTTATTCAAGCATCTAAAAATATAACTCGATGATAATAAATATGCAATAGTTGTAACAACGAATTTTTATAGTCTAATTGTAGATATTGCTGGCACCCAGGAGGGGTCTTAGGGGATGAGCGAAGTCCCCTAAGAACACGGAGTGGGTCTAATAAAGGCCCGCTCTAGGGAATTCGCGCTAGAAAAAGAGAAGAAATTTTTTTATTTTAAAGCAGAGACGAATGTAGAGAGAACAATAGAAGGACGATTGCTCTCTTAGACTTTGTTTTATTTTTAAGGAAAACTTTATTTCTTTAAAATAATGTTTCTATTTTAATAACATTAATATTTTTAAGTTTATCACATTTTCCTGCTGTTTATGTATTTAGTTTTAAGTGATTATTAAACCGATAAAACTTTTGTTTATTTTATAAGATGAATTAAAAATCGTTCCCTTAAGATTTGCTCTTGGATACGCCTTTCTTCTAACGAGAAAATTGTTTTTATATATTATAACAGCTATAGATTTTAGAGTTAGCAATATTGTGTACAGTACAATGTAAGTTTTCTATCAGTTTAGTTTTTGTTTAAATGTTATTTGTTTTTAAACGATCCCAATCGGATCCCCCGCATTTGTAAAGCTAGATCTGCTGGTACCAATATAATCTTGAAATCAATAAAATAATGAAATGAAAATACTGTGGAATATTTTCATTAAATTATAGATTAAATCAAACAGTATTAAAAAAGTATAAAGTCAACATTATAAGTTTATTTTTTATATTATCAACTAGGTTAAATAATAAAAAAAAACGTTTAAACTTGGATACTCTATCAAGCGATTTTCTTAGAGCCAATTGTAACTGATTGCAGGAAATGAATGGATTTCAAGCTGAGATAAAAACATAAGCGGTTATCCTCTATCAGATAACGTTGACGATTCAGAGCTATTCTATCATACATTGCTTTCGAGATCATATACTTCCGAACTGATAAACAGGCAAATAATGTTCTGTAATTCTCTTCTTTATTACTAGAGAATCACTGACAGAAGAAAAATAATTACCATACAATCTACAAGCTCTCAATACATCCAATTAAGATAATTCAATAAACTTACATAATTCCAGAATCTAAAAATCTATATCAGTACTGTAAACCAGTAATTAAATAAATTATTTATAGATAATTTCATTATTTAAAGATTAAATTCTACATTAGAATAAATCTCACACTCCTCCAAAGAAGACTAGTGATATTTTCAATATAAGTAAATTACATTAATACAACACTAAATTTAAATTATATCGATAGTTAAAATAGAGAACCGTCATTTTAAAAGTGAGCTAAGTCTTTATTTGGATCTATAAAAATCGAAAAATGAACCGGAATGTCTTCCTCTATCAAGGAAATGGTCTATCCATCAGATTCATAAAAAAATTATGTTACTATCAATTGTTCATCTGTCATATATTCTTGATAACATTATGAAGAATTATCGATAAAATTACAGTTTCCTTTAATTAAAAAAATATATCCTCGTTTTATTTGAGTATCTCAGTTAATCTACAATTCTCTAACATCAATCCATTCCTATTCTTTCTGTTTCATGAGATAATAGTAATTTAATGATAATCTATATTATTATTATAACTAAGTTTTGTTTTAGTAGAATAAACTAATTCATGTTTTGAAGAAAACTTTGTATAATAATCCCTTTATCTCTTTATAGAGATAAATTCTTATATATCCCTAAGTACAGCTTTATAAAGAATATATATCCGTTATGTATATCCATATAAAGATTCTTCTTTATATAATTATAGAATTTATTTGTCAAACAAAACATTAATAGTAATAATATACACACACATATCAATAAAATATCCATTAAAACTAGTAAACTATTCGTAGTATACAAGTTTTATATATCATAACATATAGTTTACGTTAATCTTGAAATTATTTATCCTATTAATTTAAATGTTTCATTTATTAAAAGTTTATATAAATAATTAAAAAATATTAAAACAAAAAATATCTTTTATCAACTCAAAAATTTCAATAAAATCAATTGTTTAGTTCATAATCAAACTAAATATATACATTAAGTATAAAGTTTTCTATGTGGTTTTTTGGGTTTTCATTCTTTGTAAACTGTTTCATATTACACTATTATTAAAAAATAATAATAATAATGGCTAATTTTATATATGAAGTTCACAAAAAAAGCTAAATTTAGTTATATAATTAATTATTACATAAAAATAGCGATGTGCTAATTATAAAACCGATAGACTTTCCTGCCATTAAAAAAAAAAATTGAAAATAAATTCTTGTTTCATAAACTAGAAAATAATGAAAACAATTTTCAAATTAGACCATCTGTTTGACTTTTTGTATAAAAATAACTAGTAACTTGACAGACAATGAACAGAACAGATGAACTACGTAAATCTTTGGTTTTCTAGATGAATGGTTACTGTCCTTGAGGTGAAAAAATGTAGAATTAATACATTCAACACACATCATACTTTTTAAATTTATTTCTATCACTTTTAAATACCTTTAAGCATCTTTAAAGATGTAATTTCAGTATGATCATTAATATATATATTTAGATAAAATAAATAATAATAATTTTTTGCTATCTCATTATCCGATTTAAATTCATTTATAGAGTATATATATATATATATAAGATAGCTTATTAACTTTCATTTTTTCTTCTAAATGATGTCTTAAAAAGTGATATAAAAATAAAAATTGTATTTTAAATTGTCTGAAAATATAGCTTCATAGTCTCATAGTAACATATAAAACTAAACTTAGTCTCTTTAATTGCTGTTCTTTTCTTTTAATATCTTTTTATAATCCTATGAGATTATAAGTAATAACGTTTAAATGTAACTTATAAATAACATTTTTTAGCGATTATACAACATATTTTTTTATATTTTATAACTTTCTAAAATGTTTCTTCTTCGACAAATAATTTTTGATATAAAATAATAGGAAAAAATGTTATATAAAAGTATACTTCTTAAAGAATTATTAAATTATATATATATATATATTTATAAATATATAAAATTATAC
>NW_019385536.1:118336-133132 GCF_000671375.1 Centruroides sculpturatus | reverse complement strand
AATTCGTTTTAAATTCAAAAATTACTTTCTAATAATTCAAATTTACAAACTAAAACAAATTACGGATCCTTTCTCTATAATTTTACATGTTGCTTAAATAATAAAATTAAATACTTAAAGTATTTCAATTTAAAAAGAGAAGTTTAACATAGAATCCTTTGAACCGAGGGCAAGGAGGAGGGAATACATTCATCTGGTTGTCAGTAAAATGTCAGTCAAACGGGATTCTTTCACGCTTTTCACAAAATATATTATATTCTAGAACAAAAAAAATATAATAGAATTTTGTCAGAAGACTGAAATTAAAGGAATTAAATTACATTCATATAATTCGAAACGATAAAGTAAAAGTGAAGTGTAATATAAATATTTTATTTGGACTTAATGCTAAAGTTAAATACTTGTAAAATAAAAATTCTACATTTGTTTTTGTACTTAAAAGATTTATTTTTTATTGTCTAAAAATATTTTTAACCTTAGTTACGACCAATTCTTTGAATGAAGACATAAAGGAATAGACAAGTTGAATGTCTCCGTTCAAGGCAGTTCCACGCCTATTTGATCACTCCAGTCAACTTTGTTTTCTCTTCATCTTGTCATTAATTCCTCTCCGAATTTCTTACATTTTGAAAAAAAAAAAAAAAAAACCATCCCAAATATCCGTTTAAAAATCCACATATTGTCATATTAGCAGGGTAAAATCCCTAATGACAATAATGTCTATTGATTGTTAACATATGAAATTATAGAATTTAAATTAAATATGCTGTTATATTTATTTTAGTAATTCATTTTCTATTAGTTAATTTGAATTTAACAGAGAATTTTTGTATTTTTTCCAACTAATTTCAATTTTTTTGACATGTTTTTAAAATTGTAATGTGTATAGGATATAAACTTTTTTCAATATTTTAAAGTTATTTTCAATTGAATATTTAATGAAATAATTTCAGAAAATTGTAATATTTTATTTATTGAAAAAATAAAATATTACAATTTTTTTCTTATAAAGTTTATATCATAAATATTCTATTAGAAAATATATAGATTTATTGTATTACTCTATAAATGCTGAATTTTTAATATATTATTTTAAGATATTGATTGCTTATTGTTCTAATACTAAGCTTATTTACTGTAACAATGGTCTTATCTTAGAAGTTATGAATTGTATCAATAATTTTCCTAATAATTCTTTATGGATCCTACGAATATCAAATTTCTAGGTTACTGTACTAATTGTAATGAAATTACTAATTGTAATGAAACTGAATGTTTTATTAATACTATTATCATTGAGAATTTCTTAATTATATTTAATACAGCTCTATTAAAACTTTCATTATTAAGTATAAAAATATTCACTGCAGTGATAAGTACAGTACTGTATAATGCTAAAATCAGATTGGAAAATGAGCTTTTCACTTCTTAAATTTGGATATTGAAACTTTTGTAACTTTTAAAATATCTTAGTTAAAGAAATGAAAATATTAATTGTAATCCTTGCATTAAAACAGATATTTTTTATTGTAGTTTAAATATTAAAAAATTATGCAAAAACCAATACCAGTCGACTCCCCTATAACACTGTTGATAATTCCGTTTTATATGAATTCCATGTTGTACGAGTCACTTAGATTTTACAAATACGTGAGCCGTTCACAGCCCGGCACACGTATTTGTAAAATCTAAGTGAATCGTACAACATGTAATTCATATAAAACGGAATAATCAACAGTGTTATGGGGGGGTCGACTTGTAAGTTCATTCTTGTAATACACTTCAGTATACAAGTAAAGGGAATTTAAGAAGAAGAAAGAATTAGAATCCCTAAAGTAGTTTCGTACTTTTAGTAAATCTTGGGAAAAGAAATGTTGCAGTTCATTTCCTTACAAATCAAGGATGATGAAGTTGTCAGCTTCTGACAGCTACATCTGCAAATTCTTTATATTAGTGGAAAAAGAGTTTTTGTTATAAAGACTCCATCCTGTTAGATGTTTGCTCATCTGATGATAGTGCAAGTGTCAATACATTTATCGCTATACAGTTCCGCTTCTCAATTTATGAGAATAGATAAATACTAGGTTAAAGAGATGATGTAATTAATGATACTACATTTTTTTTTTTTTGCATTTCAATAATGAACTGCTACGGAAATATTCACTTTAATACGTAAATGTATACGTTAATAATTTATTTATTTATAAAATTTTAATAATTTTGATATTTTATCGTATTAAAAAATGCATATTTTTTAGTTTATTTCTGTAATTTTTTTAAAATAATTAATTAAGAGTAAATCTGCTAGTATTTTAAACAATTTTTATAGTAAATATTGTTGTGGAGTTTTATAATATTTAAGAATTCTTATTTTAATAATCAGTTTTTTTTAATACTTAAAATAAAATGTAATTTCGAACTTATTCTTATTATAAATTATTTTTTTGATATTTTGAAATGATTTCATTTTGACAGTTTAAAATCATGCAGAAAGAAGTGCACACAAACTCCATCCTCAGGCCATTCCTCTACTTTCATCGTTTTTTTTCCAACTAAAAAGATAAGTAAAACGAAGTAACGACTTCCATATTTGAAATTTAAACTTAAATACATACACATAAAATACCGAAAAGTAATTTTATACGATTTAATTAATATATTTTAAATAATATTTAATTTAATGTTTTCGAATTTATAACACTACAAGATTTAAATTTTTGTTTATCATTCCATTAAATAGCGTGTAAATATTTTTATATGAAACAACATCACATCAGTTGTTGCCAAGTCATTGTTGCTACATTCATATAGGATGGTCCGAAAGTCTTGTCACTCCCACAAGTTTATTTGAAGTTATACATTTATATTTCAACATTCATTTTTATTTGACTGGCACGGACTTCTCTGGTGTAGAAAAATGGCGTTATTATTGTATAGCGGTGCATTATACTCTATTATATTTTATTCAGGGGGTGACGAGATTTCTATTAATTGCAAATGGTTGAGTAAAAGTAGCAATCGTCTGAGACTACCCAAGTAGAGTACAAATTTACATATAATTTCGTTTTTCGCGGATACCTGCTGGCACGCAAAAGTAACGTAAAAAAATACAGTAGTACTGTATTTTAATATAAAGTATAATAAATTTAAAAAAACTAAAAAAATTTATATTAGCATAAAATATATATAGTTTGCTTATCCTTATAAATTCCTTTTATGTTTTAGATCATATTAAATTAACAAATAAAAAACTATTACATCACATTTTGGGATTTAACATTACAAGAATCGTAGCCTCGTAGGCTGCCCTATTATGGATTTTATAATTCGATCACCCCATTGTGGGCTCATCCAAACTCATAATGGGCAAAGAAAAAAAGATCTCTTAATACCCACAGAACAGAAATTGTTGAAATTTAAAAGACATTATAAGAGATTACGAATTACGATTTTTAGTGTACTTGAATTTAATCTATGTTAATATTTTAAAGAGCCACGAAAACGAAACTAAGTCATTAGTATAATTCAGTTCAGATTAAATTGATTAAATTGATGTGACACAATATTATGTACTTTAATAGTCAACTTACCTCATAAGTTTTAACTCAAGCGGAGAGAGAGAGTCCAGATTATCAGAACTTCATTAACTAATCTTAAACTACAAATGCAATACTTCACTGATCTGACATTAAAGTTTTGAATAACTGAAATAAAATAAAATAATAGAGGAAGCTAAAGTTATAATGTAGCGAATTCGAGAGAAATCTTCTCCCAAAAGTTTATACTTGAATGTAACGTAGACAAACTAATGTACAATGTAAATCACAAGTGTATAAGAATATGCACAAAGTTAGTTAGTTAACTTATTAAATAACTTAATATTTGACAGGTGTGGGCGATGCAGTTTATACATATGACTGACTTAGATAAACATCGATTGAGATAAATTAATATCTTGCAGTGAAAACTTGTAAACAGATTTTTGGCAAATGCAAAGGTTTTCAGAAAACATTTATATGTTTAAAAAGAGATTTGGGACTTTAATTTTTCATTTTTGAAAGTAGATAATATTATAATATTTAATTTTGCTTTCAGATAATTAATAAAAAAATTATTACTGAAATTTTGAAATCGTTTTCAAACTTATATTTCTAATTATCATCACTTATCTTATTAATCAGTTTCTAGGGTAAACTTGCCTAATTCGTACCACTTAAGGAAAAACCATCATATTATCGAAATTAATAAACACAAATTATTTTTTATTTTAAGTAACTTTTATTTGGGAAATATTTTATCACTACCATAATAAAATTTAGCATAAATCTTATAAACTTCTGAGAAATAAACAATTTAAAAAAACACTAAAAAAGTACGATTTAGGAACATTCGTCTTAAATCGTACCGATATATTCTTAAATCGTACTTTGAGATCCTATCATTGGTTTGCAGTCTTAAGAATAAAAATCTTTATCAATAATGTATTAATACGTGTGTATATTAACTCTTAACAAATTCGGCGGATGGTCTTCGCCAATTTTTGGCAGTCATCGCAGTTGTAATCCGTTGTTTTTTTATTGGTTCCTGCACAAAGTTCATGTACCCATATCTCACATTGCGTGCATTTGATCATACTTTCTTTTACGTCTTCTTGGCATAATTTACAGTACCAACTGTTATTTTCATCTTCTTGTTTTTTTTATTCTCCTTTTGTGATATTTTAGTAGTTTTACATTTCTTTGCACCAAGATTCTTTGATACGTTTTTCTTCTTGAATTCTTCTATTTTATTCTCGAGCTCTTTTTTATAAGGATTTTCTGTAAGAACAAGAGCACCTGTACTTTTTTTTATTTTTTGTTTTGAATTTCCAGGAATAGCATGTATTGGAGATATCATTTCAAGTGTCGCTCGAACTGTCTCTGTATTAGAAATGTTTGCTTTGATACCTAAAGAACATTCCTTCGCTTTCTCTTCTAGACATTGATCTTGCTGTTTTTCCGAAGGGTGAGTTGTTGGTACCACAGGAAGTTGTGGGTACTCAACTTCTTCAATCTTTTCTTGCTCAGTAGTCTAATTGGATTGTGCCACACACGTTAAAGTATCTGTTTGTTCTTGCTGCCTTTCAGTTACCAGATTCTGGGAGACTTCCGCCGATTCACTTATATTAGCATCTTCGTCAAGAACAACATATTCCTCATCTCCGATCTTAAATTGATTGCGAGGCCACAATTCGCAAGATTCGAATCTATGCATGCCTGTGTCCATACAAACGGCTGGAGGATATGCTTTATTAAGGAACCAGGATGATTTGCATCCACGATGCGCAAGCAGCACTAAAATCAGTTTTAGTGATTTGAAAAATGACCTATCTAGTCTATTCTTTGATGTGTATTCAATCCTTGTAACTTGTCGTCTAAATGTCAATTTCGGTACATTATATACACTACAAACTTCGTTAAATTATAAGGTCCCGTCATTATATTTTTTAATCGCTTCTTTCATATTTTCTTTACTCCAAGAATTATATTTTCTTTTTGACACGTTGTTCTAAAATTAAATACAATTAAGTTTTAATTTGTTTTGAACTTTTGCGGTTATTTTTCAAATCAGAAACTTAGAAAAAAAATAAGTTTACGAATCGGTAATAGCTTATTGTGACATCCATCTAAAATGGTTTTCCTAAATCGTACCAGTACGTTTTAAGAACATGCCTCGAGTACGAAATAGGCGCAAGAGTCGAACAAACTTTACATTAGTCGCCAAAAAATTTGACAACGGATACGCATGTTTCATCACTTCAGATGAAATCACAAAAATACGCACTAATACATCACAGATAGTTAAAAAACTTACACACGATCCAATTTGAAGAAATTTCTTACGAAATGTGCAAAAATATTACAGAAAAAGTTGAAAAAAACTTTCCTTTTCAATATTTTTGTCGGGAGCAGAGTAACAGTGTGTTGTCTGTCAGATGGTAATATGACCGATTGTTATTTACTTTTTTGCTACTAGAGACACTAATAACTATTACCGGAGTCGAGATATAAGCGAAGTACGAATTAGGCGCAAGTACGAATTAGGCAAGTTTCCCCTACGTAGGCTTAATTTAAATTTATAATTAAACTATTTCAGAATAATTAGATTTTAAAATGATTAACGTCTGGAATAGTAGTGCAGAGACTAGAAAATGTTATATAAGTTACATAGTTCTACGTAGGGGGTGGCTAATAGGATTATTAAGTTAGGGCTAGAACACAGAGAAAGTTTAGTCTTTTATATGAAAAATATGACAAAATTTTAAAAAATGTAATTCTTATTTGTTTTATTGATTGTTTTTATACATTTTTATATTTTTTGGAGAAGGTAAGGTGTCAAATTTGTGATTGGCGCGCGGTCCTTCTAATCCATCTCAGAGCCTGAGAGATGTGATAAAAGAAATACGGTCGACCCCCCTATAACACTGGTTCTTGTAGTTCGAATTCCTATATCAAGGCGAAAAAATTGCGACAGTATTCGTACAAACATGCTAAAAAAAACTCGTATAATTTAGTAAAACGTCATCGCCGACTCGTGTAGCGACAGGATTGGTCGAATCTAGACCAATAGCGGATATTGTACAAACCGTTGAGTTTAAACGAGCAGCGGATCTACTAGAAACCATTTATTATTTAACGTCCATAAAAATTATATTTACATTAATGATATCTTCAAAGTTCAGCGAATTTTTCGCAAAGAAAATAATTTATCAGGAAGCACGCGAGCGTTATTCGATGACAAGCTCCACGACGAAAACAAGCTTAACAATGGCGTAGTCAAACGGTGCACGCTCGGTAAGTAATCCTAAGTAATTCTTTAATTTTTTGTTTATAGCATAGTTTATATGGATTATTCCCAAAAAATTATACGTATTTTGGAAATGTTGAGTCGAAATTAGTCTAGAATCGATTAATTTTATGGAAGAAACCTTTCAAACAGCAGTAGTTCGTAAACTGAATACGTGCCAGGCTGTGATTGGCTGGACTCGTAGAAAATGGATTCATAAAAACCGGAACGTATCTACCGTGTTATAGGGGAGGTCGACTTGTATATATTTTATGTTATTAAAGTAAATATTGTAAATATTGTGTATAAATTTATTGTTAAAGTATATTAGTCTCTCGTTATATCGTGGATTCGAATATATCGCGCTTTTTCTTTGTCTCCCGACAAATGCGATATAACGAGGGGTTACTGTATTAAAATCAACAGCAATAATAATTTTTTAAAGATAAGAGCAAATTATCTAAACATTAAAATTGCTTAAATTCATAATAAAGATAATTATCCTTCTTTTCTGATATTTATTTGTATTTTATTAAATTCTTGTTTTTAAATTAATTTTAAATTATACCTATACTAAAACATAAACCTTAAACGTGATTTATTTGGTTAAATTTAAATATTTATAAAAGTTTGTTTATTTTAGAAGAATTATATAATCATATAATGCATAGCCATTTAATTATTAAAACTTGGTTTTTTTTTTCGTTTTTTTTTGAAAATACTTTTATTACCTTTCAAGAATTTCTTGTTCACATTGTTGGACGTAAATTTTGTATGTATTTTTTTCATTTTAAAACTGACTTATAACTGAACAATTTCCATTTTTCCACCTTTACACGTATCCTGGTATTTTGTAGCAATATTACAGTACTTGCAACACTATTAAACACTTCTATTTCTTATACTTTTAAATATTTTATTTGACATTTATTATTTACTTATATTTTCAGTTGTTGTCAGAAATTGAGTCACACCGCTAGTTCTGTTGTTTATGACCTTTGACGCATCTGATCTATAGTTATAATAGCAGATATTTTTCTTGTTGTTTGTCGGGAATTCTTTGCTTAAACGTTTTTCTTACGTAGTTGTTTAGGTCTTTTATTACTGTTAGAGTATAAACAACTCTTCTAATTTTTCGGCAGAGATTTAGGCCACTTTAGCGACTGAACGTTTACGAAAACTAGTTAGTTTGTATCCTTTTGTATTGAGAAAATAACTTGAATATCCATCGTATTCGCCGAGAAATCCGGGCCAATATTCCGTCAGTGGACTCCATCTTTATAATAGGGCATTCCTTCTTTTATTTTCTTTTTGCTGAATAGGGAAACTTTTGCTTCAATGAACCATATCGTCTTCCTTCTTGCTAGCTGGGTGGACAGTTGTCTAATGGATGCACTTTCATAGCATCTGCCTGGGGCGCTCGTGTCCCAGGCAAGCGTTATGAAAGAGCATCCATTGTCCTAACCATGTTACGAAACATGTTATGAAAGAGCATCAGTTTCGTCCTAACTATTACCAGGACTTAGTTATAGGATGACTAGGCTGTAGTCTAAGACTTCAGGATTTTAGAGACTTTTTAATTGTCGTCTCACAATAGATTGTTATTTGGATCTTTCAATCAAAACACTTGGATAAAGTTAGCATTAGCCGGTTAATCCTAGTTTTAACCGATTCATGGACTTTAACTGTAACATAAACACTATATATCTTACATTTACAGTAGGATCCTATAGTCATTTCTAGGCTAGATCAACATAAACTGTAAATAAGGCAAATTCTTTAACTAGATTCTATTCTAACGTATTCAGATAGTTTGTTATTAAGTCGGTATATTTTAAAGGATCCATTAAATATTCGATCCAAATATATTACTAAAATGTAAAATATGTTTACACATTTAAATAAACTCATTTTAAAGTTATATTTATTAATATAATTACGTATTATAAT
This sequence comes from Centruroides sculpturatus, assembly GCF_000671375.1. Classification (NCBI taxonomy): domain Eukaryota; kingdom Metazoa; phylum Arthropoda; class Arachnida; order Scorpiones; family Buthidae; genus Centruroides; species Centruroides sculpturatus. The sequence goes on along the minus strand of NW_019385536.1, from coordinate 124,357 downwards.
TGTTTTCACACATTTCAAATTCTAATTCACTGTTAAATTCATCCGAATTTCTAAGGAAATATGTATCAAACAATTTCATCAATTTCATGTAAAATCATACATCTATAAATAAAATATTAAATATTTCTTTTAATGGAAATATAAACTTATTAATAAACTTCACTTTCAATACATAAATATATTTTATAAGTGTGTTTAATTTCGTTTATTTAATGATTTTCTTATCGTTTATTAAAATTTTTTTGACGATATCGCCAATATTTCCAATGAATTTTGGTAAGTTATTCAATAATAATTTAATAAATTAACAAAAATCCTAAATTAAATTAAAGATTTTAAAACTATAATAATAAATTTTTATTAGTGTTAATTGTCTATAAACAATATCCTTTCTTTCAAAGTAACTTTTTACGTATTCAGCTTAATATTGTATGTGAAGTTACAGAGAGAATATTGAGCAGCATTAAAGTTATACTAATTAATGTGTTTTAAAGTCGAAAAGTAAAATTTGGTTGATAATTTTAAGTGGGTTTTCTTCAAGCATATGATGAGGTATGTTTAAATTGATTTTATATCTGTGGACAACAGGCCTGCAAGGTGTTATTTTACAGAATGCTATGGTAGCAATATGATAGTGTAGTTACAAAAACAGAGGAAGAAGTAACTAATTGTGATGAGGGGCACATTATGACACTGTCACAACTTACCCCGTTGATCTTACATTTAATGTATAATCTTCTTCTTCAGAGATGGTACTTAATTACAATAGGAAAAGAAAGTGCAAAAGAAGGATTACAATATTACGTAAAGGCGGCTAAAGAAGTACTCAGAAAGATGTATTTTACGGGACTCTTCAATGTCTGTAGAATGTCTCTACGTTAGTGTATCACAAACGTCTGCTATTAGACTCACATGAACTGTACCAACAATGATCTTTATTATGTAGGCCTTAATTGTCAATCTGAAGCATACGAAAAGAGTAAGGTTGGTACGTTGCAACAAAATATGCCAACGACTAGCCTAAGCTACATATTTTGGATTTATAGCTCTTACTCAATTTAAGTTAACTTTTATTATTCTCAATAATTTTCATACTTTACCATATTCTCAGTTTATTATTAGCATATTTTTATTTTATAATTGCATATGAAGACCTTTTTTATACATTATTTGGATTTTGATCGGGGCATATTGTGAAAGTCTGAGTCTGTAGTCTGAGTTTGAGTTTTGCAAAACCGTGTTAATACTAAATGAATATTCACACATTAGAACATCAAATATTATAAATAAAACAATAGCATTAAAAAGATTAGATGATAAATTTATGTTAAATGATTATCCTAGATTAAAATTAATTAAATGGCACAAACAATATTTTAAATAATAAATATAACATTAAATACAAACAGGACAGTAATTATTATACCTTTCCTTATATAAAATAATATTTTTGAAAAATGCAATAAAAATATTAAAATAAAGTTAATTTGGCCCCCATCTTTGACTAACAAAATATTCGCATAACATATGTAACAGAATTAATAATCAGCATAACAACATAAACCAAACTAATGACCTTAGGAGAGGAAGGACAGTATATAAAATATAATGCAATTGTAATAACTCTAAAATGTATATAGGTGTAACTGGAAGAACATGGAAAAAAGAATTAAAGAGCTCGAAACAGCAATGCGCCTACAATATGATAATTCACCGTGGTGTCAACGTTCTAAAAGTAATAATTGTATAATAAATAGAAATTATATTAAAATATTACATAATGAAAAAGACACATATAAAAGAAAATTTAATGAACATATAGAAATTTTAAAACACCCTAGAGAAAAATTAATAAATATCTCAGATGGCATAGCCAATCACAATGGAATCAGATAATACAGGGTGCTAGTCCGCATACAATATAATTAATAGTGTGGGAGTAATTTGTTGTTTTCGGACGGGCTATTCACGTGGACTTTTCCGGGTTTTCTCCACGTCTGTAACGTCTGAATAGGGACCAGTTTTACTTAAAAGACCTCCCGGAAGGTATTATTTCCCCCGCGTGAGTATGGCCATCCCATCTATATGGCCGGATAATCGGAAGCATTCCTCCATATTCTTGTTCTTGGAGTAAATAGCCTACATGAGCTGCAAACTCCATATTAACCATTAATTGTAAGAAAGAATGGAAGGAAGGAATAATTTTTTGTTTTTTGTACTGGAGAACATTACAATAATACTTGTAGTATACTTTTGATTCTATATAATAATTGTTACAATAGAAATATTGTAAGAACGTTTTTCCTTTGGCTGTATGAGTCTTTAATTAATTGTAATTTGTGTGTTAATCTCTGTTACAATTATAAAATACTTCAGCTATGCAAGCAAGTTGTAACTGGTTAACCTTTATTTTTACAAGTTGTGTATAAAGAATTAAAACTACAGTAATTTAAGACTAGATGTAATAATTATAAAGTAAGGTTTATTATGTTTAAAGGTATTGTGATATAGTTTATAATATAATTTTTTACCCATGTATACCGGAGTTTTAAAAATTGTTTCGTTCTCTTAAAGACATGTAAGTAAATATAGATAATCAAAATGTAAAAGATTTTTTTGTGATCATAATAGTGTCAAGTCTAATAATCATTGCATTGTCTTTAATAGCACCGAAGAGGGACTGTGAATTTACAACAACCTGAAATACATATGATGTATAATCTATTAAAGAATATACTACAATAAAGTTTTAAGTAATAACTTGGATTTGCTGTGAGAAAATTAACCGACACGGATTAAAGTGATTTTACATATAATAAGAATTTTTAATTGAGCATAGTAAAATCAATTTCTTGCCAAAATGATAACAATATTACCACAAACCTTAACCATGACTTTGAGTTCGTGTAAAGTACAGTGCGCTTAGAGAAAAGAAAGAAAGCTTAACAGAAATAAGTTAGAAACAGTCTCGCATCAGATAGTGTAAAAGCTATGCCCTTGAGTCCTTGTAAATTGCAGGCCCTACATTCTATATAGAGTTTTTTTAGAGAGACGAAACAGATAATCCTATCGGTGTTCAAACTCACGTTGAAAGACATTGATTTTAATATAATATCACCTTTCCACTTGAGATCTGTAAAGGTGATCATGTGTTTTTATAATTTTGCTTATGGTCAAATTGATTTCGTTACACGTCGTTTTCTTTAACATCTCAATCTTCAAGAATTTGATAATGTAAACCTTAGCAGCGACGGCAATATTGTAGTCTCTGTATCCAAAATCGTCACATGAATTAAATCTAAAAGTTTGTGTATATGTTGCGGGATTGGCTTGCAGTCTTAGTCCTATAATATTTAGCCAAGTGTATCACAATCTTCGATGATTGATCAAGAATAAAACCTTAAATACCACTGTTTTATAAGCGATAGTTTGTTTAACTTACAGGTAAATCTGATTCTAGTTGACTGTATAAATGTAAATTACGTAACGATTTTAAATACTATATATTCTTTTAATAATGTTTAAGACCGTGTGTCTGTCTGTGTAAGTAGCGATATTTGGACAAAACTAAAAATAATTTTAAAAATGATTTTAATTAAAATATGAAAATCGCTTTATCTAATATTTTTTGCAGTTTATATTTATAAATCATACCTATATTAATTTCATTAATTAATTACTGTTATAGGTGTGTTCATTCTAAATTTTCAGCCTTCTACAATCTTAATGAATATAATAAAGTACTCACGCGAGAGTTATATGGATTATATGGATTAACAATAATATCATACGGATTTTCGATGGACAATTAAGGGAATTGTTTAGTTAATATGACTAAAAGCCAATCATATAAATTGAATTATTATTTTTAGTATTGATTAAATAAATTCCTATAATGTTTATTCGTTATCTTTGTATTCTATTTTTTGTTTATGGCTTATTGTAATGTATTGAAAGGCCTTTTGTAAGTTAACTTGTGGTTCGGATAGGCGAGTAAAAGGCTCTAGTCTGCTCAACTGGAGGATCTGTTAGGGTACGAGTCACCAGATCTCTAGTCTGAAGCCTTTGTTTCTCCCCGGAAATCCTTCTAGGTGAATTAATCTGATTGTCAAACCACGTCCCTTACTACTATGAGCCTGGCATGATGAGTACGAGGAAAATGTACTCTCACGGCGAAATAATTCAGCAATTGAAATTAAAACAAAAAACATTATATCTTAATCAATAACTCATGCGATCCCATTATAATGAAGATTATGCGGCCCGTTTTTCAATGAGAACGAATTAATCGGAACACAAAAAATTCCTCTTAATAAACTCCAAGTCATTAAATAGCTTCACAACTCATTCACTTCGCATGCTATTGCCAGAAGAAAGGAAGAGAAATGAAATCTTCTTGAAGCATTCAGGAGGCCTAGTTTCAATTACTTTCGGTAATATCGGTTTCGGTATTCAATACTAACAGAAAGCTTATGTTACATATTTAAACATCAAACTGCATTTAAGCGCCTAAGAAACTGATATTCAATATATTTAAGCGTGGTATGGCTTCGAATATGCCGTATAAGCATACCATTAACTTGATGCCGAAACTTCCGTAGAGGACCGAGTCTTTATTATCGAAGGTTCGGTATCCAGTAGAAACGGAAGACTTAAGATACATACAATGTGTAAATTTGTTGGACACGTAAATTCTTATACGCTTACACGCATTTAAATTCGAATATGCAACATGAACCTTCCATTTTACGGGACCGAAATGTAGAATGGTATCCTTTTGTCGTTTTTTTTTAACAAATAAAAATACGTGGAATATTTCTTTTATTAATAAAAAGCAGTATTGAAGATTTTATTTCTATGTTAGTAAAAATAACATTAATTTGTATTGGCAGGAATTACTACGGGTCCTTAAGTTTTCTCAAAGCCAGGGAAAAATCCCCAGCCCTCCTTCTGGACGGCTCTGATTAAGACTATACTTCCACTTCATGCCTGAAGTAGTTGTATACGTTGTTCTCTTCACGTTTCTTTAAAAATTTACCCGTTCCGTTTACTAAGTGTAAAATTCGTTTAAATTCTACACCGGATTAACCAGAATTTTTACTAACTGGAGTAATTTTTTTAGTCATCCCGGATAACCAAGAGGCGATTGTATTAAATTTATTTTATCCTTAAATATATTATTTAATTGTTATAAAAAAAAGATGATGATAAAGATTTTATAGTTTAATTTCTCATTCAGTTTAATAACTTCTATAAATAATTTTTTTTCTATATTTGATATATCTATATGTTATGTAATAAATGATCTTTGTTTATGCTTCTGTTTTCTTAAAAAGAGACAGGACAAACTTTGTTTCGAACTAACGTTCATCAAACGCTCTCGTTCTCATCTCGTCTTTTCTCACGAGAGTTATGAGACATTTATTAATAATTTAAGTAATTACAGTTGTAAAAAAAATGTATAAAAAACTAGATAAAATTAAATTATGGAGTATTTAAACAATAATAAATTTGTAAAACATAAATATGAGAAAATAACAAAAATCATAATATCCGCGGGGTGGCGACATCCATCACCCCACCATCCATCCTGCCCACCTTGAAATCCCTAGATTTCAAGATTATTTGAGTTTTCAGGCAATCTACATAGCTGATTGATGTTTCGAGTAAATATTCCGTCCTTTGTTTTTATATCGACAACTCTGACATGCCCATCCTTACCAGGGTGAGTTCTTATAATTCTAGCCAAAATCCACTTTGTAGGTGGTATATTCTTTTCTTTGACAAGAACTAAATCATTGTACTGCAGGTTTCTTCTTTTTTCTGTCCATTTTGGTCTATTTTGTAGTTGGCTCAGGTACTCCAAATGCCAACGTTTCCAAATGTCTTGCACCATGCGCTGTAGTAACTGCCATCGGGATAATCGATTCAACTTAATATGCTGAAGATCAGGTTCTGGTAAAGAAGTTAGGGCTTCCCCAAGAAGGAAGTGCGCTGGAGTTAATGCTGATAGTTCATTTG
>NW_019385536.1:113170-116809 GCF_000671375.1 Centruroides sculpturatus | reverse complement strand
TATCCACGAGGTTAGGCTTAACACACTGTATCAAAAAGTCTCTTGAAAAGACGTTCCTCACTGAAAATGATTGCGATTCCTTTGTTATCGGACTTAATCCGCCTCGACGGACCAAAAAATATGTTATGTAATAAATGATCTTTGTTTATGCTTCTGTTTTCTTAAAAAGAGACAGGACAAACTTTGTTTCGAACTAACGTTCATCAAACGCTCTCGTTCTCATCTCGTCTTTTCTCACGAGAGTTATGAGACATTTATTAATAATTTAAGTAATTACAGTTGTAAAAAAAATGTATAAAAAACTAGATAAAATTAAATTATGGAGTATTTAAACAATAATAAATTTGTAAAACATAAATATGAGAAAATAACAAAAATCATAATATCCGCGGGGTGGCGACATCCATCACCCAACCATCCACTATATTTACCTATACAGTCAAATTTTCTCAATTTCATGTTTATTTCCTTTTATGATATTATATCTTCGAGGCATCTGAGAAACAAAAAGGAACGTTTCGCAACGACTAAAATGATAATCAGATAATAAATATGCTGTACTGAAAGTGCAAGAGTACTTACCTTACATAACAGCAACTTAAAATCGATCCTCAGGCAATTACTATAATGATTTTACCACGAAAATAAAGATTGTTTAAGTAAATTTACAATAAACCTCTGTCAACATAATATTATTCTACATAGAATATACCATAAAGGAGTAAGAATATCTTAATTTATAAGAAAAATATATTGTTTTTGAACTTAATTTTAATTCATAATGCAATCTATATAATCCTGTGCGTAATATTTTTAAAAATCCAGTAGTTGAATATGTAATTACTCTATGTCAAAAGTTGTAAACCCATTCATCATTTACTTCTTGTCAGCATTTTGTTGCATTATTCGTTACTTGAATACATAAAATAAATCAAATATATAAAGGTTACCAAACTTTAAAATTATTGTAAATGAGAAATATTTTATAATAATGTTATTTCTTTTTATGTAAATGATTTTAACAATAAGGCGTTATTACAAGAGGAGACAGAAGAGTCACTTGGTATTTGTACTGTACTGTACGGTACGTGCTTCACATTTACGGGATCATAAATAAAAACCTTTTTTATAAATTATTCATTCGTTGTATTATTTGAGTATTAAGAAAATATTTTTAGTTTTTCAAATTAAAATTTATTATTTAAGAAATATCATACAGTTTTTAATACTGTACTAATTTTTTTAATATATTAGGGAGTCTTAAAAAGGATAACTTTAAAAGACAGCAATATATTAAATAAATTTTGACAAAATTAATATTTTTTTAAAGCTATAAACGCAATGGAATGAATAATTTGAAACAAATTTTTATGATGTTTTCGTAAATGAGAGATAAAAACCTATGTGAATCCACATTTTAATGTATAAATTTCAAAGTTCTTTTAACTTAGTTTTGTTAATTTATGAAAGAAGTTAAATCCTTAAAGCTCTAGCGACTTCATTAATTTTTTTATTATATAAAATTAGAATAAACTTTATAATGTAGAGGAATAAATGATAATTTCAGATATATTCTTAGTATTTAACAGTTAAATAAATAAAAAAAAAAATGTAAATTTAAGTTTGTAATTTCTCAACTATCATTTATCTAAAACATATTGAATAATATTTAATCTCTTGTGTTGTAATTTTGTAAACATAAATCTTATTAAAATTCAGCATTGTTAAGTTAATGAGCTGTTATTAAAGCGAGGAAACAGGTAGTCACAGCGAATCGATAATCCACTACTGTATATTATCATGCTAATGGAGAAATGTGGGTGATATATTTGTAGTGTTGAGTTGATTAAGTAACAAATTTGATTGTTATTAAACTTATAAGTTTCATTTAAAGTAAAAAAAATATTATTAATATTTAACGTAGGGAAGTGAACTGTTTAAGTATCATCGAAAGAGGATAAACAGGTTTGTTCACAAAATTATTTTTGTAAATAAATTATATAAAGATATTAAAAAATTTATCGTAAATTTTTTTCTTTTATATATTTATTTATAGAGTGATATATGTCCCCTCTGCCCCTAAATACGTCTATAAAGATGGATCACTAGTGAACTCATCTAATATACCAATTATTATTATTATTATTTTCAATCTTAAAATCCTATAAAAGTAAAACACAACTTTGAATTTTAATTTATATTTAATTATTAAAAAAATGTATGATTAATTTTTAATTTCAATCTATACTTATTTTGTATCGGTATAAAAGGAGTTGACGAATTAAATCTATTTTTGTTTTGTTTTTTTAAATAGCAAGCAAAACAGTAAGTAAATGCTTGATTCGGGGATAAAAATAAGTTATTAATTTAATATTATAATATTTTCTATATGTTTTCTAATCGTTGTATTGAAAAAAAAAATGTTTTCATTATAATTAGTTAAATGTTTCCATCATTAAATACCAAGTCAATTCAATATTTATTCTTCTTCTTCTTTTTTAAATTAAACGATAATCAATAATATTAATTATATCTATCTGTCAAGAACTTAGAAATATCCGAAATTTTTTTTGAGGCAGGAAAAAATACTCAGGAGCAGAAAAATTCTTCCATATCAGCAATCAATTTAAGAAAAATAATTCTATACTTTTTTCCTCCTCTTTTCGGATAATAAGAAATTGATTTCAGGTAAAACCAATAAATTTATAATGAAAAAACTTCATCAGTTTTCGTTACATATTAATTCTTTCTTGTATATTAAATTTATTTAAAATTGCTAATTTTAGATGTATTTCAAATTAACGAGAAAATATTCTAAACTCTTTAAAAAAAATTATATCAAAATAAATAATTTTATAGAATATAATTACCTTTATATTATATAAAAATACTTAATTACGGCAAAAAAAATATATATATATCGATTTATTATAGGTAATATCTGTCAGATATTTATGATTTATCTACTGTATAAATAGTTATAAAATAGGGTAACTGTACGGATATTTATAGATATTTTCATTTCTAAATATAAGCTGATCATTTGAGAGTAATTAAACCTCTTTGACAACGTTAATTAAGATATTATTAAGAGAAGTTTCAATATTTCCAACATTTTATTTAAAATAATCTTCAATAGTTTTTTTGAAATAATTTCAAATGAAGTTAATTACAAAGCCGGATTATCACTTCGTTTGCTTTAGTATCGTGCAAAAAATACGCATTATTATATTGAAACCCGGATCTGGAGTGCTCCAAAATTGGAAAAAATAAAGCAATTTTATCGTTGCAATTGTAAATTATAATTTATGAATAATTCTATAGATATAATTAGACGTTATTAGTTTATGATGTAAAAGTATTCAGAGGAGACACTCAATCTTCTGTGCTTAGAAGGTTTTAATCCACTACTAGTTAATAGGACATTTAAATAATGTTGAAAATTCTTTAGAGATTATCCAAATAACCTTATAGATAACCTTAGAGATTATCTGGATAATACACCAACTGGAATATTTTTTTTTAAAGTAATAACTTCTTACGAAACTTTTTTTCAAATTTTAATAATAAATATTTTATAAAAATTATCTTTCGAATAAATTAATAACTTAATAATCTTTAAATTTAATTCCAGATATA
>NW_019385536.1:64425-113023 GCF_000671375.1 Centruroides sculpturatus | reverse complement strand
CGTGGCCAGATCATGGCTTGGTATATTTATTAAAATATTAAATAATTCAAATTATCTTATTTAAATTCTTAATTATATTTTAATGATTGTATAAATTAATTATAATCTAAGTTTATTAATTTTTAAATAAATATTTAAAATGTAAAAACATAAATATTAGATTTATGTTTATTTTCCTATATATATTTTTTTATTTTTTTTATTTTTATATTTAATGACATTTTTTCGCATAAATACGACAGGAGAAAATTAATTTAATAATGATTTATATATTGAAATTCGTTTATAATTATAACTTTACGTTGTAAAAGCATACACCTAGAAACATATTGTCAGATACAAAATATCAAAATCGATCTCTTCGTGAAAACGTAAGAGAAATTTTGTTGCTAGGTTATCGAATATCCAGGTTATTCTAAAATTGGGTTAATTTTCTTTACTCTTACTCAAAAAAAAAATTCTAAATCTTAAATATTTTAATTTATTAAATATCTATACGTAAAATTATACGTATAAAATGATATTAAATATAAAAATTTATTTATAATTACGATTAAAATAGAAAAATCTACGTATACTTTTTCGACTTTTCTATAATGTTAATTAGTTCGAAGAATATTTTATTAATGTTTAAAGTTGAATTAATAATTTTCTTTTCCTTATGTTTGATGAGTCTTCAATTTTTAATTTTCATTTAAAAATTTAATCAACTTTAATCTTAAATATTTTAATTTATAAAATATTTATCTTTTAAATTTATTTAGGCTATAATAGTGTATCATGTGGAAAATGACACGTGTATGAAATTATTTTTTTCTTCTATTTATTTTAATACAAGATGCAAATTATAAATATATTAATATATGATTTAAAAAATAATAATAATAATAATTTAACTGATTAATTACTTCGATACTTTTACAGATAAATGATAAAATTTAAATTAATCTAAATTAATATTTTAATTAACTTTTTTAATTGCAAATCAAAGAGTAAGAGCAATTAATAAATAAGAATGTAAAGTAAACAATTAGAATGTATTTTTTTTTAAATTTATAAACTTTATTTAGCAACTAAATGTAATAAGTAATATTTTAAAAACATTTAAAATATTTCTAATATGCTTAAATACATTGGAATTAATAGTTAATAAAGTTATCAAATAATATTCCCTATTTCTTTAGAGAAAAAGTTATTATAATAACTTAAATTCATAATTAATACAAGCATCCCTGGTAGAACGTCTTATGGATTTTAATACCCAAATTTCATTGAACAAGTGTATCTCTCGATATAACTTTTGTTCGACTGATGTTTACATAAGAAAAATTCATATTTTCGTTTTCTAAACATTCAATAAACATCTTTACCAAAACAATATGCAGGAATAGTCTCAAGTTACATTCACAATACAATTGATAGAACGTTAGAATCATACGTAGATGTTTTGAAAAGTGCCTCGAGTGTCAAAAAATGGTGTGTCTGGAATACAACTGGCTTCGCTAGTGTCATACCATACCAAACCTCCTACAACAGAAAGTCTAAACACGCTCTCCTGACGTCACTAACAGTAATCTCTTCTCAAATTTACAGAAATGACATCATTCTCGTTTAACTCGTCCAGTTAAATGACGGTAACATCATATTTCTTATTGTTATCATTTTCCCGGCTGTTATATAGAACAGAAGGAAAGTATGGCGATCGCTCAAATAATGACTTCTAAGAGATTTTTGGACTTAGGACACCTTGAAACGTCGAGAAATGCAAAAAAAAATTCGGGATTAATTTCCGTATGTATGGATGTTAGTATGTGTAGGGGGAGCACGATTTTGTTCATCCTGTTTGAAGATTAATAACTCCTGTGTTTTTTGTCGAAAATTTCTGAAATTTTGCAGGCAGTTTGTTTATTATGGGGGATTGATGCTATTAAATTTTGGTGGTTAAAGGTCGACGGGGTGGGGAGACATTGGGGAACCTGTGTATCTCCGGTAGGGTCGGACTTAATGACGATTTTACTCATTATAAGCATTTACCTATAAAACCCATTTCTACCCTGAAAATTAAGNCTCGAGTGTCAAAAAATGGTGTGTCTGGAATACAACTGGCTTCGCTAGTGTCATACCATACAAAACCTCCTACAACAGAAAGTCTAAACACGCTCTCCTGACGTCACTAACAGTAATCTCTTCTCAAATTTACAGAAATGACATCATTCTCGTTTAACTCCAGTTAAATGACGGTAACATCATATTTCTTATTGTTATCACTTTCCCGGCTGTTATATAGAACAGAAGGAAACTATGGCGATCGCTCAAACAATGACCTCTAAGATTTTTACATTTTTGGACTTAGGACACCTTGAAACGTCGAGAAATGCAAAAAAAAAAAATTCGGGATTAATTTCCGTATGTACCTTGTATGGATGTTGGTATGTGTAGGGGAGCACGATTTTGTTCATCCTATTTGAAGGTTAATAACTCCTGTGTTTTTTGTCGAAAATTTCTGAAATTTTGCGGGCGGTTTGTTTATTAGGGGGGATTGATGCTATTAAATTTTGGTGGTTAAAGATCGACGGGGTGGAGAGATAATGGGAAACCTGTGTATCTTCGGTAGGGTCGGACTTAATGACGATTTTACTCATTATTAGCATTTACCTATAAAACCCATTTCTACCCTGAAAATTAAGGTTTTTGCCATTTTATAATAGTTAAAAATATAAAAAGCTTTTAATAAATGATGATAACAGATGGCGCCACCAAAATTTTAAATGTTGCCGGAAAAGTTGAGCAACTCGTTGTTGATTTATTTTTACAAGACGTTCTGACCGATTCGTTTACAACGAAATAGCTGTTTCCAAAACTGAAGTTGTAAATGTTGACAGTGCAGTCATATCTGAAATGTTTTCTTAGACTGCTCATTATAGCGGTTATTTGTTTGTATCATTTTATCTTTTAATTCATAATTTATAAATTCCAGTGAATCTACTTTACAACTATCAATAGTGCTAGAAACAACTTTCTTACGATATGAACTCAAGGCTAACTTACACCATAAGTAATTTTTCAATGCATCCCGCTTGAAATCAATGAAATGGGAGCAGCATAACAATGGAATATTTTGCTGCTCCCATTACTATTATATGCTGTACGACAAGATAAATAGTATAGCCAATGAAGAAACGTAAAAGAAAATGAAAAATTCAGTCGCAAGTACTTACCATCGGTTTTCATTTCTTTTGTTACAGTTCCCGAAAGTATTTATTTGATGTTTTATTATAATATTCCTTAAAATATTTTTTCGTACATAATCGGTTATCATTCTCACTTGGAATCCCCATATTCAGAACATCGAGAAAAAAATGCATTAAACATGCCCATTCTCTGCGTTCTATTTGTAAAAACTAATGGGGGTATAAAACACCATACAAGCAGAAAAATCTACGAGTGTGCTAATGAACCGGTGGTTCTCTATGAGTCTGAGGTATAGGAAAGGCAGCCACTAAGCAACAGACGAAAAGAAACATCTTACCCATCCAACTAGCATGTCTGCTAACTTTAGCAAGAGCCTACAGAACAGTACCTACCAACGCACTCCAGGTACTGGCAAACTTACCTCCCTCATACCTCAAAATCCTGGAAACATACTGGAAGTTTCACCTTAGTATAAATCCTAGTGACCTCCTTAAAAAATTGACCTTCCTATAAGTATTAAAAACAAAGCCGAATATATCATTAAACACAACATGGACTACACCCACAAGTACTACAAACTACACCCTGCCTGCAGCCAGCATCCTATATACAATATCCACATCGCTATCCAAGAAAATCAGCCACGGTTCAAAATCTTTACGGATGGGTCAAAGACACCAAAGGGCGTAAGGTGTTCTGCGGTTATCATTGGACCAAATGAACGAAACATTTGGCAGATGAGTTGAAAACTGGAAGAACATTGTACAGTCAACCAAGCCAAGAGCTTTGCAATACTCAAGAAAAATAAAACTTATAAAATATAAACAGTTTTGTTTTTAATTTGTGGACAGCCTTACTGCAAGTCCACAAATTAAACACAAAACTGAACATCATTGCGCTGACAGTAACCCCTCTCCAGTGCCTATCTGTGAAAGATCTTAAGGTCTCTTTTATGTGTGTTAGGGGCTACTCTGGCATTGGGGGAAATGAGAGGGCCGACCTTCTTGCAAAGAAGGCAGCACGATCATCAACCATTGTTTGGGGAGCTCCCCAGACAATTGGCTTCATGAGGAACTAAAAAAACTTACTATTTCGGACTGGCAAGCCAGATGGAACAGCGAATCTACAGGAAGAACTACCCATGATTTCCTGCCTGAAATTGCAAGTAGGCAAAGGATGACTTCACCCCTGATTTCCACCTATCCCAAATCATTACGGGGCATGGGAATTTCCGTGCCTACTTAAGAAGATTTCTCCACAAAGGAGACGGAATATGTCATTGTGGTTCAGGCGAAGACGAAGATCCCCATCACATAATCTTCAGGTGCCCCAAGTTTAAGACACTAAGAAAGACCCTCACCGAGACTTTGTACAGGTGTAGCCTCCATTGGCCGGTAAGTGCTCCGGGCCGGGTAAGTGCTCCAAACGACTTTTTCATGAGTAAACAGACATTAATTAAACGGTTTAAAGAATTTCATCATGGGCACAGGGTCACGGTACCTTCGTTCTAGGATTCTCTAGGCGTCCTAGCTGTTGGCTTCACTCGGAACACCCATTGTAACCTGGCCGAACTGACTATTTGGGGATTTCAGTCTTGTTACCACTTCCACTGGCCGTGTTGGCCATCGGGGGACTCTTGTATTATGTTGTATTCCCCTGTATTTTGGCAGAGTTGGCCATCTGGGCTCTTTGCATTGTTGCTCCCCATTGTAACTTTGCCGAGCTGGCTGTCAGGGGACTTTTCGTGTTTATTTTTAGTTATTTGTTTTATTTTATTATTATTATTTTTTCTTCCTCATGTATAACTTTGTGCTTTTGTACTCCAGCACATTCCGGGTTGGTATTTTCAGCAGCTTGTGTTGGTTGCCTACGTGCATAGCTGTCAATTGCTCGCGTTTCCTGTCTCCCTAGAGGCAGTACCATGTGCGGGTTTATTTTCTGTATATATTTTGATCATACTGTTATCTGTGGGCTATGCCCCATGTGTTGTAACTAAAGTATACTCAATAAATGAAACGTGACGGCGCCATGGTTCCCACTTCACACTTTCCTATGATTTCTTACTTTTCTTCCCTCTTCTCACTTCCTCTAAAACTATTCATCCTATCTTTTCAAAGACTATGCCGTAAGGTTCGGCATTCTAAAACTTTTAAACATATCATATCATATCTATATAGGCCTATATAACCCATTCAATGGGTTATATAGGCCTATATAGATATGATATGATATGTTTGTCCCGTATATAGATATGATATGATATGATCTGTCCCGTAACCGTTTGATAACGGACACTAGAGGTGCCCCTATCGTGTGTCATATTTCAAAGATTCGAATTAACAATTTTAATTTTTATTTAAATTAACAATATAAATTTTTATTATTCATTTGGCCAATAAATTATTATTTGTCAATATAACTACAGTATATAAATAATTCAGTATATTTGTAATAGGAATTTATTATTTCAGGGGCTTATATCTCTCGAAGGGTCGCGAGTAGGGTATGGTTCCTTTGACTTTATTGTTAGTACAGGGGTCTACGGTTTGGGGTGTCGCCACCTCTTCATTCGGAGGGTAAATCTTACCATTCGGACTTTAACAGAGCTGTAGAGCATATTGATAGGAACGAAAAAGTCAAAGGAACCGTGCCTCATGGAAATTTGTAAAGAATGCCCACTAGGGGGCGTCCCGAGCTACTAGTATCATATAATCTGTTATCCGAAAATTGATTTTTTTCCCGAACAACTCCAGTGCCCAATTGATTCGGATAATCGATGCTCTACTGTATATACAAAAATAATATGTATTTATACGCACACATATATTAAATCTAAAATAATAATACAGTAATACCTTTTTAAATTATTCTTTTAAAATGATGATCTGGATATATCTGTTATATAATGTGCAAGTTATTATTAATTAATATAAATTAACAAGTAAAATTTCAATTTAATGATTTGTTCGATATATATCGAACAAATCATTAAATTGAAATTTTACTTGTTAATTTATATTAATTAATAATAACTTGCACATTATATAACAGATATATCCAGATCATCATTTTAAAAGAATAATTTAAAAAGGTATTACTGTATTATTATTTTAGATTTAATATATGTGTGCGTATAAATACATATTATTTTTGTATATACAGTAGAGCATCGATTATCCGAATCAATTGGGCACTGGAGTTGTTCGGGAAAAAAATCAATTTTCGGATAACAGATTATATGATACTAGTAGCTCGGGACGCCCCCTAGTGGGCATTCTTTACAAATTTCCATGAGGCACGGTTCCTTTGACTTTTTCGTTCCTATCAATATGCTCTACAGCTCTGTTAAAGTCCGAATGGTAAGATTTACCCTCCGAATGAAGAGGTGGCGACACCCCAAACCGTAGACCCCTGTACTAACAATAAAGTCAAAGGAACCATACCCTACTCGCGACCCTTCGAGAGATATAAGCCCCTGAAATAATAAATTCCTATTACAAATATACTGAATTATTTATATACTGTAGTTATATTGACAAATAATAATTTATTGGCCAAATGAATAATAAAAATTTATATTGTTAATTTAAATAAAAATTAAAATTGTTAATTCGAATCTTTGAAATATGACACACGATANAACGAAAATGAAAATTTGCTTGATAATTCAACTACGCTTGTTGGAGAACAATAAAAACACTACACTCAACAAGCCACCAATAAAACTCAACTGCCTAACCTATAACCAAAGTCTCCTTTTAATTTGTTTTTTAAAAAAAGCGCT
This sequence comes from Centruroides sculpturatus, assembly GCF_000671375.1. NCBI lineage: Eukaryota > Metazoa > Arthropoda > Arachnida > Scorpiones > Buthidae > Centruroides > Centruroides sculpturatus. The sequence goes on along the minus strand of NW_019385536.1, from coordinate 106,047 downwards.
TGACAAACTTGCCCCGCATGCCGAAGTTGCCCCGATCTCCCCTATATATATATATACCCACGCGCGTACACATATAAACATTTATATATATGTACAAAATAGTTTGTATTTATTCACACAAGAATACTAAAATAATAAGAATTGATTGAATATCTCTTTTAAAACGATGTTTGGATATATATGCTATATCATGTATAGGCCTAAGTTATTAATCAATATAAATTAACGAGTAAAATTTTAATTTAATTATTTGTTTTATAAAGAAAAAATGTTTTTGATTATTCTTTATAATTAATTATATATTAATTGTATATAAGTGAGAATTAGATGAATACCGAATAATTTTCAAAGTACAGTTACAGTTATCGAATTGTAAATTTATGTATTATATAAGGTTACGATTATCGTTATGAACACCTGCATCCTTTTTGACGAAATAGCAGAACTCTTTAATAAAAACAGGACAATCACTTAACAGAAACACAAGAATCAGATCAAATTTAAATGGGATTTAATCTTTGTGATTGTAATATGAATTATTGGAACGAAGACTTCTTTCCTTATCTGTCCATTACTGGCGAAGTGAATAAACTGAAATTAGTTGGTCGTTTGTTCGCGCTTGACTAACGGATTGGCTCTGTGGAGTTTTCCGGAATTTTATTCACGTATTTAATGTGTAAAAAAGGAGCCAGTTTTTCATAGAAAGTCCTCCCAAGAGGCATCTCCCCTGGTAATCGGCCATGTACTACATTTACGTATTTCATAAAATCAATTTTGCAGTGCCCTATTCCAATTTTCTTTATCTCTTATTATATAATGGATCAGATTAAGAATCAAATTCAAAACACAGGAAAAACTTCCAATTTGTCTATTGAAAATGAACCTGATGCTATTTTATTATTGTGGGATAGTGACTTAGAAACAAATTTTAAATTCAATCTTATTAAGAATGCTTATAGTAAATTCGAATTTATTAATCTTAAACAGAATATAAAATTCAGGTAAACATTTTCTGTAAAATAAAAAAATAAAAAAATAAGAAGTTTACAGTGTTTGTATTGTTTCCATATTTAGATATTGCACGGATGTCTTTTATACCTTTTTCCACATAAAATTTGCATTGTAAATATTCTATGATTTACTTGATAAGGAAAAAAAATTGAACAATTTAAAACGTTACTAATGACAGACATTATATAAAAGAAAATCAAAAAAATATAAAATAAATAATTCACGGAGAAAAGAAAAAAAAATTTAATTTTGTAAGAGTTATTTTATATATTGTTTAAAGTTGTAGATAATTTATTTACATTTATATATATTTTTATTATAGTATTAATGTTATCCAATATAGGACTAAAATTAAAACTAAAAAAATATAAAATCTCAATAAAATAAGAAAATTATAAAACGAAATATGTCTTAGATTTGCTTTAGAATAAAACAATAAAATAAAAGTTTTCTAATTTTGAAAGAAGAAGCGAAAATTAAATACATTTTCAACAGTTTTCTAAGAATTTACATTGAATTCAAGCCTTAAACAAATTTTTTTTTAGTATTGTTTGGCCAAAGGTATCAGAGAAACCTTATTGGATTGTGACTGAGAAACAATATTAGAAACATTACATATAGCTACAGAAAGATATAATATAGAAATAGAAAGAAGTAATAGAAAAGAAAGAACAGACTTGAGAAAAACAATAACTATAAAAGAACAAAGAAGTAAAATCAAGAAAGAAATTTAAAAAATAATGTAAAATTCGAAAAATAGTTTTAAATATTGAATCACGTCTTAAAAATCCACTTATATCTTAAATTACGTTCTCACAAAGTAAAATTTTAGAGTGAACTTTGAAATATCAGAAAGAAGGGAGTAGAATTAAAAGTGAACGAAAACAATAATATAGAAATATGAATAACATTTCTAAAATGAATTCTAATTTAGATAAAAAAAACACATAAAATATTATTAAATTCTTTCATAAAACTATAAATATTCAAAAAAAAAATTCTAAATTTCATTATAATTTAAAATTTACAATTATAGTGATATTACAAAGCTTAAATAGGGAAATAATTAATGTAAACGTTGCTTGTATGTTCTTATTTCGAAAAAATAACTAAACAGTTTATATAATTAAATTTAGAAATATTACTTAAAAATACATGGAGATTATCCTTGAATTTAATAAATGATAAGCATCAAGATACTATATACTACTATAATAGTATTTTCCCTCCCAAATTTGAGATTTCTCTAATCAAATGGAATAAAATGGAGAGATGTTAATGGGGAATTCTGTGTATCATTCTATATTCATAAAGGAAAAACTGAAAAAAATTTATTTTCATTTAACTCTTTGTTATTAAAATATGCGGTGGGGTCTCGTATTTCGAATTTAATTCGTTTCAGGTCGTTTAAACTTTGAATCGTTCTAAGTCCGAATCATTTCTTCCTATTACAAAAAATGGAATGTGAATTAATCCGTTCCCAGACTTAAACATTTCCCATGCCTCATTTTGATAAACTTAAATAACAAATACACATAATTTAAGGTAAAAATAACACAATTAAATACCCTAAATAATAAACTAGAACACAAAAATAATATTAAAAAAATGAAAATTTCATTTACTGGTCACACTGTCGACTTCGACAATGTTCAAATATAATTAATATTTCATTAATTAAACGTATTTAATAAAAATTTTACATACCACGTTAAGTCATATTTAATTTGAGTTTATAAAATTTTGTACACTTTCTTCGTAATAATTAAATAAACGTATAAAAATATTAAACAGTTAAACATATAATTCTTAATTAAACCTGCAATGCATTCGTAATACAATATTATTATCAAGTAAAAATAATTGAAACTACGTATATTTATAATTCAAAGACTTTGTAAAGGTACAATAAAGTAGTTGAAATTTGTGAATTTTCTAATATATAAACGAATATAAAATTTATTATTGCAGTAAATTTAAAAACATTTAAGTAATTTTGTTTACTATTGTCGTAATAGGAACATAAAGTGGACATAAAAGAACGAGACAATCATATCAGGATTTTCAAAAGAAATATAAATTGAAAATTTAGTTTTATTCGGTCTTTTCTTTCTTCCAACTGTTTTATATAACAATAGATAAAAAAGAGTTGGCTAAAGCGTACCGGTCACCTAAATACTACCTCTTCGATTTCTTTGGTGTTTCTATGTATAAATAATATCTAATGGCATATATCCTACGTAAACTTAATAAGCAATGAAAAGTATACATAAAAAATGGCAAACGATATTATGTTTTGTGTATACTACAAACATTTAAAAGAAATCTTAAATAGTATGATTTTAAAAACTTACCCAATATTACGTTTTTCAAATTATGAATGAAGATAATCATTAATTCAAAATTCAACAGATAACTTTCTGAAAAAACCATTTTAATAATATATTACGAGCAATAAATTTATTAGAATTTTATCTATAATATTGATATTGTGAAGAATTTTTCGATAAAATCTTTTAATTTAGGAATATTTTGAAGATAGTCTAGAGATAATTTATTCTATCTATTGGTTTCTTGAGTCCTGCGAAACTGGCAGACAAAAAGAAACATATAAAACGAGTAATTATTTATTGTGACACAATGACAATGCCGGGCTGAAATTTCTAATCATATTTCTAATAAAAACTTATATATATGCTCTCCAGTTCAAATTAGTAGTGTCTTGCCCCTGTACATCATACTTCTCTGTTAGCAATGGAGTCATGTATGTAGTCATGTATCTATAACTCCTTTCAGTAGAAAATTTTTAAATTGGAATAACGTGATTTCCGGTTTGCATCGAATGTTCATATATAGTTAATTCGGTCCTCCTCCCCTTAAGCTTTCCACATCTGGTCTCGTCTTTCATCTATCTTACTCCATTCTCGAGATTAAGGAAGGACAGACAGTGGGAATTTATAGGTCTACAATTATATATATATATATAATAAAATATCTGTCCACTTCTGTTCTTCGTACATTTCTAAATCCTTTGACCGATCTGCACCAAAATTTTCATAGTTAGAAAATATAAACGACCACGAAACCGGGACATTTTACCCAACTTTTTAGATGTTATCTCCTTCACGTTTTGTGATAATTTAAGTTTATTGCATTATTATATAAGTGAGCATTGCGTAACGAAGTACTGTACATAAGCATTGAATAATATAGTAATTAAAATATACATAATTATTATATCTTAATTTATTCTAGAAAATTGTATAATATATTCCACTAGAATAGAAAGAGAAATTGTAATACAGTGAGATGTAAAAGAATAATAATAATAATAATTGATATTTTTGTGACATTGAAATAAATTTAGACAATGGAGAAATTCGGCCGTTAAAACATTACAGGAAAATCAACAGTTAACGAGAACAAATAAATATAACAATGAATTAAATAGAGCGACAGGTGACAATAAAAACAGACCTAAAAGAGATTTTCTTTCTTTACCTCAATCAAATTTAATTGAACGGGAATTAGTTCTAATGACATCGTCAAAGAGTGCTATTTTTACTAACATTAACTTTAAACTACTATTTGATTAAATAAGGAATTTGAAAAAGATATTATAAAAATTATCAATGAATTATAAATGTGTTTTTAAAATTTTTATTACTTCGCATTAAAAATTAATATATCACAAACATAAAAATAAAATGAAAACCAAACTAAATGTCTTTTTTTTTTAATGCCACCAAGAAAGAGTACTTCATAACTCAGACGTAAATTTAAAAATTTCATTATTACGTTACTGTTATTTTTTCGATTCTCGGAAACCAAGATAAATTTTTAATTTCAGTTTGTTAATGGAAATATTTTAAAATAATTTTGTAAATTAGAAAGTGTTTAAAAATTGTTATAGAAACTTCTGTATTTTTGCACAAATCGCTCTTTGTATACCTTTAAAATCGGTTTATTCTGAATTGCAAATTGAAACTTAATACATTTACAGGAAGCAAAACAACTTTAAGCTATGTTTTCTGCCAGTTTTGGTTTTTATAACAATAAAATTATTCGTAAAAAATTAATTTTTATTGTCTGCTTTCTGTTTAATCAATGATTTTAATATTTTAAATAATGTTTTATTATTATGTGTAAAAGTATACATAGTACAACCTCGGTAATTAGTTCTTCGTTATTTCGACATGTCCAGTAATTTTATACTAATAGAATCTTTAGTATTATCTGCACTGTTGCTAAGTCGTACTAGTTCAAACTCCTGTTCCAAATTTGAACACATTCCCACTAAATATGTCATGATATCGAACTCGAACTTAAATACTTCAGGTTGAGCACCACATTAAAGAATATTAAGCTCGTCATTTTAGACTGTTTAAAAAAAGTACAGCATATTATAACAAAATACTGTAGGCTATAACATAAAAATCAGTCCCAGAAATTTTACACCAAAAATTCTGTATATGTCGGATTACCAAGATTGTACTGTATAATATATTAATTACTTTTTGTTTTATTATTATAAATAATTTGTAGAAAATTTCCATCATGAATTTAACTTTTCAAGCAGAAGAGAAATATAAACACTAACATGCTTTATTAATTTTATGTAAATGGCTATTTATTTCATTACAACTTTTCACCATGTTGTGCATTTGTATTGAGTTAATTACGATGACCGGTCATAACACCAAACTGTTTTGTTTCAACACAGTCAATAAAATCAAAATTAGAATTAAGAAATTTTTCACTTTCACAATTCAATACATGAATTACTTATTACCTGTTAGACTCACTCTTAAAGAAACCACAACATACGTACTCAACGGTTTTATAATAATGAAATTCCATCAAAATATAAAAGACCATGCCGTATGTAAAGATAAAAATCTTTAGTGGATAAAAGTAGGAAGTGCTTATAAAGGACACATAAAGAAACCTTTTCCTTGTATCCTTATGATCACTCTAACTTATAGTTTCCTGAGTGCATAAAATGTATATTCTTTTTCATAAGTTTATATTAAATAAATAATTAAAAATAAGCAATTTTATTATAATTCTTTAGTTTATTTACATAAAATTATTTTTTATTCTTTTGAACGTTTGGAAAAATTTATAAATATTGTTGGCATTATATTTAAACAAATATATTTCAAAATCAAAATAAATTTATCTGAAAAAATAATATAAAATATAATGAAATTAATTAAATGATTCATTAAAACAAAAAAATTTTTAATATTTATCTTTCATTAAGTAAAATTGTTCTTGCTTTGTCAAATTATTTTTAAATTTCATTAAAATTTAAAAAAATCTGAAGTTACATAATTTTAATGATTTGATATTTTATAGCTTTATCATTTTTTTAACTGATATTATTAATGTAAAAATTTGTTTGGAATTTGTCTCTTTGTGAGAGTGTCATTACTGTATTAAAAACAAATTTATAATCAATTGACAAAGTGACTTACAAATAAATTTCTTTATTTGACTTTAATCATTAATACATTTTTTAGATATCTAGGATTTTTAGGTATCAAGGATTCATTAACAAAACAATTGACAGCAAATTATCTTCTTTATTGTGAATTATAAAAGGAACTGAAGAGCTTATAATATCTTACTTATATGTTGTCATCTGGAAGCAAGCAAAGTATTATTAGTTGCCAATGTAAAATAATACATTTCATGACACAGATTTTACAATTTTCTTACACTGAAATCAGGCAACAACGCTTGTAATAAACAATAAGTTCTGACAAGTGCTATCAATATGTGTAATTGATTTGGTTTCGCAGAATACGGAAATACAACTCTTGAGCGATATGCCAAAGGGAAATGCCTCCAGGAAGGACTTTCTATAGACAGAGGACTTCTATTTAGGTGTTTAAAAAACTGGAAAACTCCAGGTGACTAGCCCTCTGGCGTTAGGCGAACCCACGACCTACTACTAGGGTTTAGTGGTTTTATCAATACGTGGTAATACCATATTAATATGGTATTTGTGTGATTTTGTTCGTGAGAATCATATAAATGTATTTTTTTACATAAAACGAACGAAGCAGACTATATTAGTGTGTAAATAAATAGATAATGTATAAGTCTAATTCAGTAAATTCACTGGGATATAGCGAAACATTGTTAAATAAAAATGAATTATTGAAACATAAGCTATATTGTTTTTATTTCTGCTTAAGAAGTTTCTTTTTTTTTAAATTGGTCCCTTTTTAACCGAGTTTTACTATATAATACGGTGGCCCACAAACTGATATATATATATATTTATAATATAATTTTTTTATTTTAATAAAAATTACATAAATATGTATAAATACTTAGCTTATAAATTTCAAACTCCATTATTTACTTCGCGTAAAATATATCGATTTTCCTCTGTAATATATAAAGATTGTATTTTATATATCAATTGTATTCGTTAAATAGTATTTTAATAATCAAGTTCAATATTTTGAGTAGAAATCAATTATTAAATAAGCCGAATAAACAGAAGTAATATAAGTAAAAGTTATTAACTGAAGAATACTTGACAAAATAATGCAATGGATAAAAGACACTTCAATTAGCCTTTTCTAAAAAGGGGGAGAGCATTAAGTTTTTTCTTAAAGGAAGCAAAAGTGCTTTTTTCTTCTTTTTATCAAAAATACAACAACAAAAGACAAGAAAATGGAAATATAGGGTACAAATCCTTGTTAAACAATTTTTTGACATTGATCTGGATAGTTCAAAACATTGTTTGAAACATTACTTTGAAGAATCCTTATATTGATTTTCTCCAAGTTTTAAAATCAATATAAAAAGTTTTAGTTAAAGTATTAATATAAAATTTAAACATAATAATTCATAAATTTATTGAAAGTAATTATGTTACGCTTATGCTATTAAATTTGTTTTTGTCATAAATATTAAATGGAAAGTTTTTCACTAGTTGTAAATTGCTAATTGTACAAGTTTGATTGTAAACGACATTGTTACTACCAAATTACACCATTTAGGTCTCATTACCATATGTAATTCTTATTGTTTATGTACCCTGTACCTCAATTTAGCGTTAAACATGATTTAGTACCAACTTCAAAGATATGACGTTAAATCATGGTATATATTTTTTTAATTTATAATTATTTTTTTATTTTATGAATTTTTAAGGAAAAAAATCAAGAATTTAAATAAAAAAGTAATTTATTTCTATAATTTTCTTAATATTAAATACTTTATAACGAAAATAAGCTATAAAAACTTATGAGAAAGCATTAGAATAAATAAGAAATACAGGGTGGTTATAATTAAAGTTGCCCTATTCAGACCTGTCTAGAGTCCGTTCACGTGGACGTATTTTGATGAAACTTGGTATATATGTTATATGAACCATTGGTAAAAGGAAAAATGCAAAAAAAATATTTAGTTCGAATTTTTACCACTAGGTGAAAAATGGCGCGCGAATGTGCAATCCATTTGCATCAATTACATGTTTAAAACGCCTTACAATGCTGTAAGGCGTTTTAAACACGTGACTGATGCAAATGGATTGCACATTGAACAAATGTTGTGAATAAGAACCTTTTATGTGTTTCTAGTTAGTGTTCCTTGTTCTTCGTGCGCCATTTTTTCTCCTAGTGGTAAAAATTCGAACTAAATATTTTTTTTTGCATTTTCCTTTTCCCAATGGTCCATATAACATATACACCAAGTTTGATCAAAATACGTCCACGAGAACGGGCTCTAGACAGATCTGAGTAGGGCAACTTTAATTATAACCACCCTGTACTTTAGAAACAGAATAATAAAATTCAGTATAAAATATATTAATTATTAATAACTTATAAAAATAAAAAAAGAAGTAAAACATTGGAAGCACATTTTGTAATTTGGATATTTTAAATTTAATTTAATTACAACTCGTAAAAAATTGTTTGTAAAAGAATAGAAAATTTAAAAAGTATACGTTAATTAAATTTTATTAAATATTTCTTTTCGTGAATAAAAAGAAAAGATAATTATAATTACTTTTCTGAAATAACTCAATAAATAACAAGATATATAGATTCAATTATCAATAGATTATACTTTTTTTTTTTAAACGTAATGATTTATTAATTATAAAGTATTCATAATATAATAATATTGTTAGAATAAAAATCTAATAACTATTTAAAACTAACTTTTTTAATATATTTTATAAACTTTTAAATTTAAAGAGTATAATTTTATAACATTAAATAAAAAGTTGTATTTATCTTTTACGTTAAACAAAAATATTTTAATATAAAAATATAAAATTAACAACAAAAAAAAGTTTTTTAACAGTAAAAGTAAATATTAATTTCGTCTGTAAACACTGGCAGTGATCTTTTTACTCTGCCCTTTCATGATAAATTTACACAAAAACTGTTCCTTTTAACGACTTGCATTCACTCATAAAGTAAATATATTACCATATTAAAAATTGAAACTACTTTCTTGAGAGAATTTCTCTGTATTATTTAAAGAAAATTTACTATATTCCATGTTTTAACACTCAAAACTAGGATACCAACCGAAACGATTTTTATTTTATTTTATTTTTTACGTTAAATTTCTCCAGTTGAAAGGATGATTAAAGTTTTCATCCTTTGTATCTTTTCCTGTTATTTTCGTTTTGTTAATTTATGTAATATTTTACGAAATTCCTAAAAATGAAAAGTATTTAAGCTTTGAAGTATTCGAAATGTTTAATTCTCTCTTAAACTACGAGAAAATTTGTTTGTCTTGCATTTCTTTAATATTCTCTTGAAATGATATTGATTTATGGAAACAAACAAATGAAAATATGAAATAAATAAATGAAAACTACATATAATTAAATATTATTTATAAATTAAGGCTTTATTAATTATAAATTCATTCTTTATACTCAACAAAAATCGTACACTCACAATTAAAAGTTGTAATTTTAAAAGAGAACATTTATAATTGGCTTAATTTCTATGTATTGAAACTGATGTGTTTTAAAATCAAAGTTTAGACAGAAAAACAGTTTATATACTTCAACATAAATTTTAAGAAATAATCAAATAAATATAAAATTAAAGAACTAAACATCTTATGTAAATAAAGCATTTTATTTTACAATCTATTAATAATTTTTCTGATGACAGGATGATGCATAGAAACTCATCACCAGGCAATGATCACATTCCGATTAAATTTTTAAAATTATTAAGCGAGTTTAGTAATAATAATAAGTTACTCAATTTATTANAATAAATGAAAACTACATATAATTAAATATTATTTATAAATTAAGGCTTTATTAATTATAAATTCATTCTTTATACTCAACAAAAATCGTACACTCACAATTAAAAGTTGTAATTTTAAAAGAGAACATTTATAATTGGCTTAATTTCTATGTATTGAAACTGATGTGTTTTAAAATCAAAGTTTAGACAGAAAAACAGTTTATATACTTCAACATAAATTTTAAGAAATAATCAAATAAATATAAAATTAAAGAACTAAACATCTTATGTAAATAAAGCATTTTATTTTACAATCTATTAATAATTTTTCTGATGACAGGATGCATAGAAACTCATCACCAGGCAATGATCACATTCCGATTAAATTTTTAAAATTATTAAGCGAGTTTAGTAATAATAATAAGTTACTCAATTTATTAATAACAAGGTATATAATATTCTTTCATATCCTGCTTCATGAAATTCTGTTTGGCTTTACATTTTTAAAAGGGAAAACAAACTTCTTTCAAATACTTTCTTTCAAACAAAACTTCTTTCACTACCTTTCCACCTTAAGGAAATGTTTCACGGCAATTTTAACAAAAAATTTCAACAATGGATCAGAGGAATGAATTTAGAATCTAAATTTCAATATGCATATGTAAGAAACAGAGGTACAGAATCTGAGATATTTTTATTATCATCAGTAAATCGACTCCATTTGTATAAAATAATAATAAGAAACTACTGTATTTACGGCTTTAATAGATATCGAAAAAAGCCTTTTATACAGTTTTCGTAGCACTTTCAGTTCAAAATATGAAAGAAAAAAAGTACATTACAATACTAATATCATTTAAGGAAATAGTGTATCTCTTCCATTTAAATTATCACGTGGAATTGTTCAGGACGATCCTCTCTCTCCATATTTGTTTAATGTTTATTTAATAGAGATTGATCAACTTTTTTAAACACCCCGCCGATGTCATTGAAATTACAAATAGACCTTTTTATTATATATTATTTGCAGACGATGGCACCGACAAAAATTTTCTTACAGAGAAAAATTAATCAACTTAATTTATTCGAATAAAACAAAGATGATGATTTTTCGAAATAATAGTAAAATCTCTGAAAAATAAATTAAATTATATTTAGAAAATGTATTTCTTCAATTATTCAAGGAAACTGAGTATATGGGAGTGACTTTTCAATCGAACGGAAGCTTTAAATCACACGTTTGAATAGCAAAGTGAAAGCAACAATTGATAATTTGTTATATTTATGTACAAGATTAAAAATTTCGAATATATAACTACATATAAAAGTGTACAACTCCATAATAAATTTAATTATATATTAAGCAGGACCAATTTGGAGACTCGACTACTTATTTGATCCGAAACGTTTTCATATTTACTTCCTCCGAAGATTATATCATCTAGAGAAAACTGTACCTAGATGATCTATTAGACACGAAACAAATCGAATCTGGTTCTTCCCATTCTTTTTATAATACGTAATAAAATTTTATTACTGATTAAAATTTAAAAATAATAAAAAAATAACTTTTCTTCATCAAGAAATGTTAAAACAAAGTTGAAGACAGGAAACTAATCAACTAAAGAAATAAAGTTAAACAAAATGCTATTAATAGAAATATTTGTTGTAAGTGTTCTTTTGTTTGAGAACAACATTCACGAAATATGGATATAGACTTATAGATTATAGACTTATGGATATAGATTCTACAATATTAGAAGGTATAAATGAGGATCAAAACAGTTTATATTACTTCAAGACTTTAGAGAAAATTTAAATAAACTTTCAAAGAAGGAATTGTACAGTTTATAAAATTTTGTAATTTAATTTGTAGAGGAAGATGTAACTATTAAATAATCAACGGAATTTAAGAATTTGTAAGTAAATAACTGAAGATGTAAAATTAACAGTGTATTGTTTTCAAAATGAATATTCTAACAATTCTAATTGCTTGGTCACCGAGTAACAGAATTTCCATCCTTTATGCTAATAAAGATTAACACTAATAATTTTTCTGATGCTTCATCTTTGTGATTTTCTAATTAAGAATTTCATCTTTAGGAAATTTTAAAAATTTTAAATTAACCAGAAAAACTATTAAAATAGTTCAGTTATGTTAAATATTTATTGTTGAATAAATCTTGGATAATCTTTATTTATCAATTTAATATAATTTAAATATATTAAAATAGAACAAAATCCTTCAAAAAATTTTTAGATATTTAATTTTAATATAGACTTTTACTGAATTTTTGTCGATACAATTGAAAAGACTTTAAATATTAATTGCACTGATTAAAAACACATTTTACATTATAACGTTGTTCTTTTAAGTAGTTCTAAGATTGTCTGTAGAATAATTTTAATATATTTTTAAACCTTTAAAAAACGTATTTGCATATACTGTACACATCATGATTAAATTTTACATTTAGTTATGTTTATCGTGTTTCGGGATGGTGAAGATGAAAGTGGATCATCTCATAAAACATCATTAAAATATATTGTCGTTAGACTTAAGTATGTCTCCAAAGTTATGATCATCTATCTTAATTAGAAGTGAATGAAATTTGAGTTACAAGATATCAAGACATACAAAGTTAAATAAAAGCGTTTAATAAAAACCCCCACCCCAACAATTTTTGGAAAATCAAATTTTTAACTAAAGTTTTCCTTTATAAATATATTTAAAGGTATTATAATTTAAAGGAATACTTAAAGTCCTAGCTTAAGTCATAGAATGCTAATAATATATAGAATTATAAAATAGAATCGATAAAAAAGAAAACCTTTTCAATTGTATAATTCATAACTATAAATTGTATAAATTATCATAAAACTAATATTTTAATAATGAAATAAAACACTAATTTTTTTTTTTTAAGATACTATATACTTTACTGCATATATTGTGTTCGCTCTTTTCTTTTCCTTGGAATGTTCCACTTCAATAGTAAATATTTTAGCTTTTTACAATAATTAGATTTCTTTTTATTTTCGTAAACATTTCTTTTCACTTCATACAAAGGTACAAATTACTTGTAAATGCTTTTATAGCATTTACAAATAATTTGTACAATTATTTTAAGCGAATCCACGTTGTTTGCAATCAACATTTGATTTTCTTGTTTAAATCATTCCATTAGTTTGCGCGACCAACCGTAAATCTAGTTTATTTTTACTACATAACGTTATTGATTCAGTCCATCATACTAAGTCCATTATAGTTTCAATATATAAATTTAATAAAGAAGTATTATTTATTACACTAATTCGTGATTATTTCTAATATTTTTCGGTTATTTCAACAAGAAAAATTTGAATATTTTTCTTTATGAGACATAATAATTAATAAATTTAAATTCATGTTTTATAAATAGAATAAAGACACGGTTTTAAGTATCATTCTATTATATAATTGCAAAAATATTCTACAAACTGAACAATACAAATTCCAACTAATGGGATAGACATTATCGGTTTAGTCTGTGAGAAGCCATAAGAGACCGTAGACTGGTGAGACATATTTTCATAAATTTATGTAATATAAAGCCGTAATACACAATATTTGATACTTTTCAGTATCTAAGATTCTGAGTGCTGGTTTAAGATGAGTATCGACGAGCCAAAAGCGATATTAGGAACCGAATTAGAAGGTGCAAACCTACATTCATCCTTGTGTCAATGTCGGTGTAGATTAAACTCTTAGATATTGTATATACATGTTTGTCACATTCAAATCTTGTTCTTATACTTATTTGAGTTTTTTATCAACTTATTTATTTACATAGGTTAGAAAGCTCGAGTCTCTTAGGTTCTTCCATAGTTAAGCTATTGAGAAAGGCATATATATATATATATTTGTGTGTATCTTAAGTCCGTAAAATCGTAAGGCTCTCAATAAAATATTAAAATGCCTATGTCTAAAACCAATAAAAAATATAGAATTTTAAATAATAAAAAGTGAATGTTTTAAAAATTTTTCTAAATTGTATAAAACCCAAATTTAAAACCATATTTAAAAAAAAGAAATATATTTTCAAGTTATCAAATTCCTTTTTAAATAATCCAAGGAAATTCTGAATGCAATTAGCTTTAGGAATCCCCTTGGATCCTCGAAATTGGGAAGAGATCTCTAATAAAAGCAAACAGAATTTCTGATATACTTTACTTATTAATTCTGAACGTAAACATCCATACATATCTAATCTTAAATTTTGGAATATTCAAGATTAATTTTTTTAAATGTCCAAAGAAGAATTTAATGATATACTTTCAAATCACGTTACAGATTTGACTGAAACTTGGTTACAGAAACTAATAAACAATAATAAAATGTTCCAGGAATTTATACAACTTGAGGATATTACAAAGAGGATTCTAATATAAGAACTATCACTAATATAATAGGAAATTGATAAGTACTAGTTAATAACTGATAATCCAAAACCTAATCTACAATAAAAAAAATTTTAATTTTAATGGTCATTTATTTAATCCTTTCGAAAAGCATAAACGGATTGAATGGATTGATGAGTTAAGGCAACGTAACACGTGGGCGATCTGCCAAGGAGGGGCTTGTGTAACACCAATGACAATTTGTGTTACGCAAAATTAGTTATAACATTACTTATTTTTAATCTAATCTGAGAAAACTCATAAAATTTATAATAGAATTCAATCAAAATGGTGACGATAGTAGCAGTACTTTTAAAAATTATTTGATATTGTTCGACTTTTATAGAGACGTTGAAATATCCATTAACGTGATATATTTTTAATATATTTAGTTCATCTAAATATGACTTTAAGTATATAAAATGAATAAGATATTTGTAAATTTTTTAGTTTTTTTATTATTAATATTACTTACGAATTTCTTTCATCTTTATCTTTATAACTTAACTAGGAAAGATTCGCGGTCTATATTACATCGAGAGGTGATAGAGACTTATCCTTTAACTTCTTTTCTTTATATCCTATTCTTGTCTTTTTATAAGCTACTACCTTTCTTTTCTCTCCTTTCTTTTTCTGTTATTTGAAGAAGTGGGAGGCTTATATAACGTTTACTTCCAAACTCTAATCGAAGATGGACTTTTTTTCGAGATGACATTTATCACACAAGTCACTCTTCACATTTTTACTTTGTTCTTTTCCTATCATATATATATATATATGATATAAAAAGAACAAAGTTAAAATACTTTTAAAATTTATCTTGTTCGAGATTTTGAATTTCTCTTTTCCTTGAATCTAAAATAGAAGATCGATTAGTTGTATTACCTCTTGATTTTGCTATTAAAATGGATCCGATTTTATATATTTTAACGCTTTTAACAAGATATAATGATGCATATTTTATTAATTAATTAAGTGAAAATATAAAAACTTCAAAATTAATCTTTTGAATAAGACAAATTCTTCTGTTGTTAATTCCACTCTGAACAATGCATCATTCGAATATGTCAAAATATTCATTAAAAATAAGTGATAAAGGACTCATGTTTAATAAATATCACTTAGCCTAAATCTTAGAATTAAATTTAAACATTAGATTATATACTATATAATTTAATCGTTATTAAACTACGATTCATTATACCTATAAAGCTATGATCATTCAATGTAATCCTCAATTATATTTGAAGATTATACAAGAGTCAAAACTTTATACAAAATAATAAATTTTAATTTTATTCTGATAAATTTAAAATGTCGTTTAAGTAGCTAGCAATCTATTTTTTTGAATTTGTTTTATTAATTCATAAAGAAATTAAAATAAATTTTAATTCTTTTTACCTCTGTGCTCTTATTGTTTTAGTTTTATGTTTCTATATTGTCTACTTGGACTTTGTTTATCAATAGGACTTATTATACTGGTGTAGTTTCTGATTAGCTAAAAAGAGGAAATCTTAGTCTTTATTTCAAAGTGAAAATAAAGATATTTTGTCTTTACTAATCAGAAACTACACCAGTATAAGAAGTTCTATTAATAAACAAGATCCAAATAGACAATATAGAGACAAAAAAATTAAACTAACTGTTGTAAAATATGAAAAACTAGCAAGCACCTAGCTATTATATATATGTCACAGTCTGTATTGAATTCCTTTTATGTTTCAATGTGGACTGTACAGTATTTTTTCGTTACAATTAAATAATTAAGGATATTTAGAAATCAGTATATGGGATAGTTCTTAAATTACGTAACACTTTTTGTATATACTTTTTTACCATCCCTGTAACACTGTCATACCTAATCTACCCCCCAAAAGTACGTAACACATTCTTCGATAAACCCCTTAATTGCACTAAAAAATATTAATAATAAACAGAACGGGGTACTGAATGCTACATTATTTTATTAATAGCATGTATAACATATAAAGCAATGATTTAAACATTGCAGTTCGCTATGTAACACTTCAGAAACAAAGATGAATCATTTTACCGTAGAATCAAAATAAACATTCCACCCCTTGTAACAAACACATCGTAACGATTATGGAAAAAATTTTTAATTAAAAAGTTTAAAAAGTAAATGTAAAAGAGAAACAGAAACGTACTATAATAGAACAAGAATGCGCCTGGAACAGGAATCATTTTCGTCTCAAATAATTACCTGTATAAACACTAAAGTACATAGGAAAGTATCTAATAAATATATAACTACTATCAAAATATACGCAGATTACGATGAACTTTCAAAAATAATATAAAATCCTATTAAATAAAGACTTAACACGTTATTGCAGAAATAAATTATTATTTCTAATAACATTCGTATTTAAGAATTCAGAAATAAAATGCTGAAGTAAAGTTAAATTACATCTATTAATTTAAGAGAACTCACTATTTTGCGTTATAATGAAAAATTGAAGGGATTTATCAAGAGAAGTCAGGGTAATTTTATGATCAAATGATATAAGGAAGAGGATTGCATTGCTGATAAACCAAAATTAGAATTGAAATATGGATTTTAGAGAGAAGTTAGAAAAATCTAAAATAAATTTTCTCAAATTTATTACTAATTTTGATATTCTTTCTGAGAAAAATGTAAGCTCTGAAACCTCAAATAAAAACTTCCTGAATGAAATACAGTAAAGCGTCGATTATCCGAATCAACTGGAGACTGGGGTTGTTCGGAAGATCGATGTTTCGGATAACCGATTACGTTCGAAAAATATATTAATTTATCCCATCTTGACATTTTTCTCCGTTGCGTGTCGCTTCGCGCTGAATTTTCGTCGATGTTAAGCCTAACGAAGACTATTGTATCGTTAAAAATTATTTTTTTATTTTGTACGAACAAAATAAATATATTGAAAAATATAAAAACAATAAATAATTATACTTCAGAAGTTAATTTAGTATCAAAAACGTAAAATATTTGAGTAGCCCAAGACATAGCCAAAGATTGCAGCACTGGCGAAAATTTAAATTTGTCGACTGGAATTCTTTCGGATGATTGACGTTTCGGATGATTGACTTTCGGATAATCGACGCTCTACTGTAATTACAATTAGTTAGTCAATTGTAAAACATTAAAAAGCTTAACTTGCGACTTTAGGTTCTATATATTTAATATGTCTGGAGTCAGAAATGTAAAATCGATTTAAAAAAAACAATTCATATATTTAGTAACCTGAATATTTTAAAACAAAACTTAAAAGAAAATAATTTAAAAAATTCTAAAAGTAAAATTAGAATGCATACTTTTATTTATTTAGTGAAAAGATAGGAGTTTATAAGAATGTACTATTAAATTATTCTACATAAATGCATTCAAAAGCAGCTTAACTCTAACAAAAAACAATAATAATTTTAATATATTTAATTAAATAATAACATTTTTATTTAAGAATTGGATTATGTAGAGGTTACCTGCGGCGTATTGAATGCCCTTTTTTCAAAATCTTAAGTGGATACTCATTAACTTTATACTTTACACTATAAAATTTCTCCAGATACCTATAATAACATACAAATTGTTCAATGTCATTATAATATTGGAAATATTAATTAATTTAGCTTTGGAAAACAGTTTTTCACTTATACGAATGTCAAATATCCCGAAGATATTATTTTATCAATTGTAAGTACTAAATTCTTGTATAACTGTTATTTGAATATCGATTTCAAACAGCAATTATTAACAAAAGTTTCCTAATTAAACATTATTTAATTAGTCTTCAAAGAACTCAATAAAACGTACCGTTTACTGAAATTTACTTCAATGAATAGTTAGAACTGTAATAAACAATTCTGTTTTATAAGCAATGTAGCAATTTAACGAATATAACGCTAATATAACTAATAGAATGACGTATCTATATGTTATTTTATGTCGCAGACGAGTAAAATACAAAGTTTATACAATATTTATTTATTTATCTGTAAAATTGTTACATCACTGAATACTCTAGTAACAATGTTTAATTTTAAGATCTTTTAATGTTATAAGAAAAAAATATAGTGTGTTTTATAAATATGATAGTATGTTCTTGTAATGTTTACCAATCTAATATTTTTTTCGTTTTGAGATTTAATTGGTTTTTTTTATCTTCTATAAAAACATCTTCAATAAGTCTCTAGAGTCTGGACTAATGGATCGTATACTAATTTGGGGTGCATGATCCATTGGTCTCCGGACGCGAGACAACTTTTTCGAGGAGGAGTCTTCGGGGAATAACTTTTATTTTATTGAACATTTTCTATCTTTTCGTTTTTTCTATTAAAACTGAGACATTTTCGACAAAAGAGTTCAACGTACAATTATGTATTTTTTCCTATTGTAAATTTTTAACCTAAATCTAAATTTTTGTATATTGATGAGCTGACACAATGAATTTTCTTTCTTAATCACTTAAAGCTATAACTAAAGTTCAGTTAAAATTATAAGTGAAGAAATGAAACGATTTGAACTCTTTAAATATAACAATGGACGGTTTATGGGGTGAGAGAGCGCATATTAAAATTATAAGAATATAGACAGCGAATAAGTGCCCTACTCTAGATAGGTTTTGCTATTTGCTTCCAATTGCCATACATAATTATAATTTATATATATATTTTAGCCTATATAAATTACATTAATTGTACTGTACATACGTTGTACATTACTTTGTACAATACAAAGTAATACAAATGTACAAAGAAATATACCGTACTGCATATGTATAATACGTAATTGCATACGTACATAAATATATCTAAACTTTTAAATTTCTTATCTTGAATAACTTAAATCTTTCTTACTACTTTTGTATTATAATGCGCTTCTCATATTTACAATGAAATAATGAATATTAGGTAAAACTTCATTATTCATGTTTCAAAAACTTTATCTCATTATTTTCATATAAATTTCTTTCCAACAAAATTATAAATTTTTCCTTTAATTTTAGTGTCGTGTTCGGGTTTCGCTCGCTGTCTGTATTCAGTGCTTTTATCAAATATTAAGACGGATAATAATCGCGATGTTATTGGTCTAAGTCAAAGATGTAATCGAAATATCAAATATTTTTCAGCAAAAATTATTTATGGCTCAATTGTTAGATAATTAGCGGAAATGTCGATTTGCCACAAACTAGTGCAAAGTGTGCAACACCACAAAAACAAATAATAAAACTTCCCAAAAAGAATTTTTCGAAAACTGGACCGAGAGGAAAAATGAGAAAAGTTCAAGAAATCATTGATGATCGAAACTTGAATGAAATTACTTATGCTGCTGAAGGTAAAATTACGATTATCTGGAAAAAGAGATGTAGATAACATAGTAAAAAGTATTATGCACTCTCCAAAACGTGCTACAAGATTGAAAAAAGCATATAATCGACCATCGGTACAACACAATATGTATTCTCTCGAGGAAGCTCTGGTTTTAATTGCCTCCGTGAAATTAACTAAATAACAATATATATTGTTACGATAAAGTACTATAGAAAATAATGTTAATATTTATCCATCCTACCATAGCATTATGAAAGCAAAGAAACTGTTATCCATCAGATGCTGCAACTACTATTACAGAAGATAAAATTGATATCAAACTTCAAGCTTTAGTAGACTTAAGAACGTCTTTTTATCACTCTAACATTAAAATCATACAATTTGAAAAAACATTATAAACAAAAACATGATAATTTTAAAAAATATACTAGCGACGAACGAAAAGCGAAATTACAAATACTTAAGGCAAATCTGACTGAAGAACAAAATGTATTTCATAAACAAACAGTTCAATCAAACGCCATCATTAATGCCAGCATGAAAATATCACGTATTATTTGGGGAAAAAATGAAACCGTTTTCGAATGGCGAATACATCAAAGAATGCATTACCGCTGCAGCCGAAGAAATTGTTTCAGAAATCAAGATTTTCAGTCAAATAAGCCTGTCACATCAAACTGTAGCGTGAAGAATTGATAACATTTCAAATGAAATTTGTTTTCTACGAAATTTGTGTATTTGGATGAAACAACAAATATTAAAGATACGGTTCAATTTGCCATTTTTATTCCAGGCGTGTATAGTAAAATGTGACCGAAGAATTTCTCGATGTTATGAGTTTGAAAAACACAATTACCGGAAAAAATATACAAGAAACTGCAATAAAGTGCATGACCATGGACTAAATTAGCAAATCTAATTGGGATCACCATAGATGGTGCAGCTTTAATGATCGGAAAAAATATTGGAGCTGTTAAATTAATTCTTAAACATAGAGAAGCCATGGAAAAAAAGTTCAAAATCTTCATTTGTCATTGTTTTTTGCACCTTGAAAATTTGTGTGCAAGTATTTAATATGAACCATGTTATGTCAGTTGTTAAAATAGTTAACGCAATAAAAAAATAATTCTTTGAAACATCGCCAATTTCAGGATTATCTTCAATAACTGGAATCTGAGTACAACAATTTGCATTTTTATGCGAAAATTCGATGGTTAAGTCGTAGAAATATTTTGGAATTTGAGGAAAGAAATTCGAATTTTTATGAATGAAAATGGCCAGAATGTTCCTGAATTATATGTTGGACAATGGCTTTGGATTTATGTTTCCTTACAGATATCACAATGAAATTAAACGAACTTAATAAGCAGCTTCAAGGTAAAAACAAATTGATCACAGACTGTTATTAAAATATAAAGGCATCTATAGCAAAACTCAAACTTTATGAAAATCAAATCAGTTAAAATCAAAAAACGCAGTCCACTTTTAATTATTACATAAATTTAATAGTGACAAAAACATTTTTTTAAATAGACATAATAAATTACTAATTAACAAAGAGAATATCAGGAGAAATTTTGATATTTAAAGAATTATGAGTATATATTTAATAATTTCTTATGTCCATTTGACATTGTTGTCGAATCAACTCCAACAAATTTGCAGATGGAGTTAATAGAGCTCCAGTCATCTTCTGAATTGAAATATATGTTTGAGGCAATGAGAAAGTTCAGTTTTATAATAAAAAAAAATATGTCTGTAATAATAAATTCCATAAACTAAGAAAACTGGCGATGAACATTACAGCTGCAATGAGAACCTTTGTGAATTTTTTTCTCAAAATTCAAGATTGTTAAATATAAAAGTCATAGTAGATTGACCGATGAGAATTTAAAAAACCAACTACATTATACGTCGAAAATATCTGTTGATATTAAAAAATTAAGTGAAAAAATATTGAAAAAATAAATTTTACATTAAAATACTTACAAAATACTGTATAATTGTAAATGTTTTGTTGTAAATAAAAGTACACTGTGGGCCTCACAGATTTATTTTTGGTTTTTTCCCAGTAATCAATTTCGATTGGACACCCACCACTGTTCTAAACAGTTATGTTCAGAGCATTAAATAAATTTTAAAAATTAAACAACATTAATAATCCAAAATTAAATAAGTTATGTGTACTTGAATAAATTTTCATATATATGGTAAATGACTTTTCAAGAAATTGTATCATTTCAATAAAAATTCTTGTTTCAACTATTTGCATTTTAAGAATTTCTAAAATTAAATAGTAGAGGAGAAGGAGATATTATGGAACCCCATTTTTATTTTAGTGAATTGTAAACAAGGTATCATAACTACACCCACACTTTTTGTGCGAAAAGTACTGATAATTATTAAACTAAATGTTTCTAATTGGATTTTTCGCTAGTGTAACTATAAGTATGGTTTTTGAAGGCTTCTGTACAAAAAGTCAGAAAGTAGGCTTAGGGAAAACCGGGTGTTAATATGGAACCTTAATGTATGTTTTCAAAAAATGCTTTAATGT
This sequence comes from Centruroides sculpturatus, assembly GCF_000671375.1. Taxonomy (NCBI): domain Eukaryota; kingdom Metazoa; phylum Arthropoda; class Arachnida; order Scorpiones; family Buthidae; genus Centruroides; species Centruroides sculpturatus. The sequence goes on along the minus strand of NW_019385536.1, from coordinate 83,460 downwards.
ATTCAAAAACAAATAGGAAAGTACAAAGAAGGTTAAATAATTACAAAATTATTTACTCCAATGTATTTTATCGCAAAAATGCTTTTATAATAGAAAAATATGATCTCCGTCAACAATATATATATTCCAGCAGCTCTTTTTCGATATTCTAGGTAGAAAGTCAATTCTCAGGAAGAATTGACTTTCTACCTAGTATCTTTTTCAAAAATTGCTCTGGATGAATGTCTGCTTGCAAAGAGAGAGTTCGAAGGAGTTGGGTGCCATATTAAAAGCACCAATAGAATCGCCATCTTGAATTAACTTATGTCTGTCAAGACCAAATTTTAAAAAACGTAAACATCACACAGATTAATATGTACCCCTAAGTCTCTGGAACGGAATACATGCACCAGTGAACCTACAACTACACGATTTATATTTTAAAAATAATTAAATTCACTTAGCATTCAAAACTTTCGAATTTTGAAAATCACAAATTTGCTGATTAAATACAGACAACCGTTTAACTGAAATGAAACGGGTTTTTCCCTCGCTATGGATGTTTGCCTAGTTCAGTTCAGCCACAATCCGCTACAGTTCGCCTTTATTATCAGTTCGAAATGGAGTGGTTCCATAATACCCGCAGTGTTCCATAATACACCTTTTCCTCTACTATTTCCACAGCATTAAGTAAATACATTATAAAAATGTAAATAAAAAAATTATTATAAATTATGCAATTTTACTAACAAGTAAGTACTGATGATATACACGTTTGTATACACATATGTATACATTTGCAATATACATGTAATAGTAATTGAACAAAATCATACTGTATTTGTATAAAAGATTCTTTGTATGAGTATTTGTACTTTTCTTCAAATAAATATATCAATCGAGATATTGAAACAAATATTTTACTGGCCAAATGTTCTCAACTTTTAAGATCTAACAAACATTCCGTTTGCTTTGTTGTAGCTTTTTTGATAGCAGAATGAACTGTAGTTTCTTCACTTCTTTAGTCATCAAAATAATCATTTATTTCTATTACATCATAAGTTTATATACAAATATTGTGCAGAATGCATACAATCAAGTCCATTTGACACATATCTAAAAGCTTTAACCGTCTGAATCGTCCAACAGGATGTGCAAATGCATGCTCAATTACATTTCTACATTTTGATAAATTTTTATTGTATTTATATAATATTTGTACGCTGTCGAGATTCCCATTATCTCGATATGGCGTTATCAGACATTCGGATAGGCACTATCACCGAAAATATGACAGCTGAAAAATCTTTCACCGGTATTTATTCTACTCTTTCATGCAATACTAATCGTCTGAAAAACAGGCATAATGCAATGGCCCTGCCTCACCTACATAGCAGTCTAAAAATACTATTATCTCATTAGAAACAGCTTGATAGAGTAATACTTATTTCTATTGAAATAAACTGCTACCTTAATAGCTATATGCTTTCCATCAATACAGCCTATAATTCCAGGTAAACCAAACTGGATATTAAAAAATTCCACGGTTTTTGCAGCATCCTGGGGCCGTATTCTGGTCGCTTACCTCTCGTCTTTTCTTTCAGAGACGAATGACTTTAAAACGAGAGACGAAACTTGGATCTCAGAGACAGCGGCAATTCCACAATAACGATCCCGTCTTTATTGTGGACATCACAATCCTATTAAATTGATTAAACCTGTTCTGGTTATCTGCACGCGCAACACGGTATAGAATTTTAACCGATGAAATTGCAAAATTGTAATGGCCAAAGAATTTAGTTTTAAATGAAGATGAAAAAAATAGAGAGAATCAACAACCTTATTTAACGTATCCCACGCAGTGCGTCGAGACATATTAAAACGATTGCCAGACCCATGGAGGGGAAAAAAATGTATTTTATGTAATACCAATTATTTGTTGATTTTAAACGAAATTTAGTTACTCAACCGTTTCATCTGTTCACTGGGTAAACCAATCACTTTAAATATATAATTTGCTGTTCTCTTATATAGTACATCTGATTTCAAATATTACTTCGTAGAAACTAACCTGAATGATTCTTGATTTGCCAACGTCCATAAGCAGCACGAAAGCTGCTTTTGAGGAGACACAGCTCGTCTTCCAGGGTCAGTAATTTGTTTTGTCTAAAATTGGGCTTATTTTCTTAAAAAGACTTTCAAAAGAGTCTGTTGTAAGTCTAAAATGCTGTTTAAAATCAGTTGGATTATAAAAAGGTACAGTTTCTTCAACAAAAGTTTCCATCTTTTTTACGGATCTTGCTTTTCTTTTTTCATTTTCTTTTTCACAATTATATCCATAATAAGATCATCCTCGTCCGATTCGGAATCGAGTAATTCTACCTGTAACGTAAAATTTAAAATAGCAGCTTTGACAATTTTATTGATGCAGGAAACTGCCATATTTCTTGTTAGCATTAGCGTTTACTTTCGAACTGGACATGTAAGCACGAATACACATGCTAAATACTTCATCTCCGGTATTCAGAAGTAGATCTATTAGCTCAGAAGTAAAAAGCACCCATTGGAAACCACTGGTATAATCGGTCGCGACAATACATTCGATTTCACACACTTCAATGAAATATATTTCATACCGAGAAGATAAAATTGAAGGACTGCAGTGCTCCAAGCTGCATAGATTCTTTTAAAAAAGTGGTTTTAGTGTATTTAAATACAGACAACAAAAATGGATATAAAATTGCAAACGTAATAAGTTAAAACTGACAATTGATTCTATGTTATATGGTAAAATATCACAATTAGTAATTTATTATTATAAAGAAATTAAACACAAATCTATGCCTTCGTATACAAGAGGATTCTAAATATATGCAAACAATTTCAGAGACTGATTCTTCGAATAATTTCAACCATAAAAGTGCATATGAACATTTGTTCAAAGCGGCGTAGTCATAACTTAAAAATGAGCACCGCCAATTGTAATACACGATTCTATTCTATGCCGCATTGCGTTCACAAATACCAGGAATGTGTCGAATTATTTCACAGGATGCGACAATGTCATTCCTTAATTCGCCAACATTTTCAATATGATTATATATTAAACATCCTGTAACTTTAAAACTATGCCGTTTTGAACATATGTTCCTATGCTTTTTTATGGTTAAAATTATTCGAAGAATCAACCCCTGAAAGTTTTCGAATAGACAGCATTTAGAGTCACTCTAAATATAAAGGAATAAGCATCGAAAAATGTCACACATAATCAATCAGAATCAGAATTTCATCTATGACACATGATCTAAATTCTGCCAATCAAATTAATCTAACAGCGCATCACCAGCAAACCGGAAATGCCACCATTATTTGTTCTCTTTTTGAAGATTTAATCGACGATTTCGAGTACTTACAGTCCATTTTCATTGAAAAGTTCGTCGCAATCTGCATACATTTTGAAAGTAGTTATATAGTACTTATTAAATACTTTTAAAGTAGTATAGTACTTTCTTGTTTATAGTTGTTTGAGACGAAAACGGTTCCTATGCCGAAACATAATAATGGCGGCGCAACAAGGTGGTGGAGATATTTACAAAACACTTTATACAATACTAATTTGTTGTCTCTTGGGTAACAAAATAATTCATTTTATTTCCGAAAAGTTGCATAGTGATTGGTACTGTTTATGTTACTGCTTTGTACGTTATAAATGCAATTAATAAAATAATGTAATGTTCAATATCCCATGCTGTGTATTATTGTGAGTATATGGACAAGTCCGAACACCTCACTAAAATTTGCATTAAAATATTTTTTGAAAGAAAAAAAGAAAGAAGATTGAAATAGTCTTGTATAAAAAACGCGACGCGAACATATAAACAATAAAATAATATAAAGTCCTAAGATCAACCATCTCCAGTTGAGATCAAATTAAACATTGATTTCGATCTCTCTCATTATCTAAATTGAGATCTCGATACAATTAGCAACGAGTGAACAATCACTTAGAAAGCGAGAACAAGAAAAAGTGATCAATCAGAATGGGTGATCAGGAACAGAAAATCACAAAACTTCAAATTTCAAGGACGCGATGACTTCTTCTCCCGAAAATCGGATCAATATTTCTGTGTCTTGTGCCCGTTTCTGTAACTGGAAATCGACCACATCGTCCCGAAGCCGTCGAGGCGTCGAAAGAACTTTTACTCCAGAACTAGGGACACCCCTTCATCTTGGAAAGGAGAGGAAGACTCAGAAACAAATTGGAAACAAAATACTTTTGTTTAAATTTACGGAAAGATTTTGGGTTAAAACTGTATAATAACAGCATTGAATCTACTATGATCAGTCCGAGGTTACATCAAAACTGGTGACTAATTTTATCCCTTGTTTTATGGACTGTAAGTGTAAGTACAATACGGAATTTAACTGAAAGAGAATCATTTAAGTTTTCAGACAATGTTATAGTTTATTTTCAATACATTTGGCATTTGATTTTACTTAGTTGTTTAGGTCTCTCTCAAAAATCTTATAAAATAATTTTATTCAGTATGTACTGTATTTGTAACGAAATACTGTTTATAAAGGTTTTAATTCATTATTCTGCTTCTGTATGATTCTATTTATAATTCTTCTTCATTAATAATTCAGATTCAGATGTAGACAGTAAACTAAAATAGGAAAGTGTTGACTTTTACAGAAGTTTAACATAACGAAGATTGATTTGATTTTATTACACAATAATAAGTAAATAGTGTTAATCTATATGTACTGTACGTTAAAATACATAAGAAAGGAACACTTCAAACTTTTAGTTTGTTACCGAAATGATATTCTAGATCACAAACAAAACAATTTTGAAAAATTCAATAGATTTTCTAAAGAAATTTTATTATTTTCACTAAAAATATATTTAAATTATATAAAATATTTATTATTAAAAATAATAAAAATTAATTTAAATTTTAAATGTAATAACTAATACATATATTTAAATATTTATTCTTAAAATAAATATTTTGAAATACTATTTCTATATTTTTTTTTATTTCTCAACTATAAAAAATTTCAATTTTCAAAGTTTTATTTTAAATAATTGTTTAACTTATACTTAAATCACTGCATGCAAATATATATAATACATATACAATTAATTCTGATAATTATAATCACTTTGTGATCGCGTATATTGATAACAATAACCCTATTGATCACATTAAATTAAGCAATGTAAGTGAATAAATGTGCAATTAGCAAAAATTTTGATTATATTGAATTTAACGATGTTAAAACATGTTGAAAGACATGTTAAAAACGTCAAAAATAGTATAAATTGATACATTATTGTTATTTTTATTAATATTTAGTAGTATCGTCTTTAACAACAACTAGCATGTTTGTAATATGCTGGTTCTAATAACAATGGAAACATTGCTTGATAAAAAGACTCTTTAATACAGCTTGATAAGCAAACCAATAACAAAATTCGTTTCATTCGAAACGGATTATGTCATTGGCTTCGCTTATCCGGTTATATTAAAACTATTTTACCAGGCAACGCATAATCCAGCAGAATCCGCTTATTATAATCACAGATATGTGATTATAATAAGCGGATTCTGCTAGATTATAAAGACTTTTTGAAACTTTTAATAATTATACAATTTAAGATTAATAATTGTAACACATTTACATTTTAATATAGAAAAATTGTAGACGAAATTGAAATTTACCTTCATTCTCCTTCTCCTCCTCCTCCATCTCCATCTTCCTCCATCATACCTCCATCCTACCTCCATCCGATTCCATCTTCAAATTTTTCAATTATCTCTTATCTAAGTTTCTATTTTGATGAAATATTCAAATTTAATTAAGAATTATGTCTTCGTCTATTAAAACGTCTTTCGTACTTTATTTTACAAAGTTCTGTGAATTAATTAAATAAATTTGAATTAATAAACCAATTTATATGCAATTCAAATGAATGCAGATAAATAAAAATTTAACATTTAATATTTTAAAGTTTGTCATAGTTTTAATGAAAACAGAATTTTGTTTATAATAGAAACGTAGTATTATTTTAAAAATATATTTAAAGAAATACAAGAAATGAATTTTATTTACATATAAAAATTATAAGAAAGTAAATAGAATAGATAACAATTAAAGTTCGATTTATATTGAGAGCTACTTAAGAAAATATATAGTAAAGGGGGCGAATTTGGACATTTCACACAAAAGAATGTATAATATTTATATTTAATGTCATGCCATTTAACCATGCCAATTTATTTCCATATGCAATTTGAACTTTGTCATTTAATTATCTGATGGTACCGAGTTTAGTGACATTTTAACGTACAGAAAAAAATTAAATCTTAAACCCATTACATTGCTCCAAAATAGAGCACAAGGAGTGAATTCGGACGAGCGTGGTATGAAAACTGACATGCAAGCAAATAGTTTGTAATTTCTATGACAGAAAATATATGACAATACATAGTACCTGATTCCCGAAGATTTATGGATTGCCCGTTTTCGTTGTATTTATTAATATACCACTCTTCTGTATACAGTATACTGCTGGTATACTGTATACAGAAGAGTGGTATATTAATTAATTACTGTATATGCAAGTAGGATGATCAGTATACTGATCATCCTACTTGCGCAGCTATCCTACTGGTAGCGCCTACTATCAGGATAATAAAACATAAATAAATATAGTAAGTAAAAGTACAGTAAGATTATTGTTGAATAGTATTGTTCTACAAAGCATATGCGAAGCAGGGTTAATTAAAAGAGGAGTACCTCAAGCCAGTAGCAAGTTTAATGCTACAGGTCAGAGGGAGTGCTCCACTAAATGTAAATGTAAAAAAAAATGTAGTATTGTTCTACAGTCGTCACTTAGATGTTACAAATACAGTCGACCCACATAACACTGTTGATAATTCCGTTTTATATGAATTCCATGTTGTACGAGTCACTTAGATTTTACAAATACGTGTGCCGAGCTGTGAACGGCTAACGTATTTGTAAAATCTAAGTGACTCGTACAACATGGAATTCATATAAAACGGAATAATCAACAGTGTTATAGGGGGTCGACTGTACTTATATTAGTACAAATACAGTATATTAAACTTTAAAATATAATTGTTCTAAAGTCAATGCATTGTTGGGCTGCAAGTTGAAAAACTGTAGACCTATAAATTTCCACTGTGGTCCGGTTCTCTGTCTGTTCTTCCTTAATCTCGAGAACGGAGTTAGATAGATGAAAGTCGAGATCAGATTGGAAAGCTTTGGGGCAGGATGCTCCGATTAACTGCATATGAATTTCCGGTTTCCATCAGAAGCCACTTTATTTCAATAAAACATTTCCCCTTGAAAGAAGTTAGTAGATGACCGCTACGATTCTATTGCTAGCCGGAAAGTATGATGTACAGGGGCAAAACACTGTTAATTTGAATTGCTGTATTAATTGTAAAATTAATACAGTATTATTGATTAAAAGGAAGTTAACTACATTTATAAAATCAAATATATTTTGATTTTATAAATGTAGTTAACTTCTTTTTTTTATCAGTTTCTCCCGATAAATTGACATAAAATGCGACACTCCGAAATGTCGTTACTATGAAGGGCAATAAAATTTATTAATCACAAAAATACACCACTTATATTAACATTATTTAAGACTGTCACGTGAATTTTTAAAGTTACGTTCTAAATTCTGTTTGAAAAAAAATTTGATAACTTAAATAGCTACGAGCCATTACATAAAAATTTTATGTCTAAAAATATATTAAATATTTATGTAAATAAAATTAAATATAAATATTTAATTTGGTGTAAAATATATCTTTATTTTACTTATCGATTAAAGTCTGTTTTTTTTTTTTTTTAGGAATCAATGAGACAGCAATAGAGGAATATTAACTAAAATTAACTATTTATGATAAAATGTTATTTTTTTTTCAAATAGTTAACTTTTAAATTTCTTTTATCAAATTAATTTTAAGCATGAGCCTAAATCAGAAGTCAGAAGTCATAGAGCATACCTGCCAAAGATAGCACACAAACAGATTTTTAATGGTAATCAGGAAATTTTGGGCTCATAGCACAGAAAATCAAAAAATTAAGCAATGAAAAATAAAACTTAAATAGTATATTTAAAATTGTAAAACACTATAATATTCTATGCCAGTGTTTCTCAATCTCTAACAAATCGTCGCCCCCTTCAATAAAACCGTTACGTAGTATCGCCCCCTTCACTTCAAAATTCCGATGACGAGGGCCAAATTCGTACTACATTGAATAGACTAGTGACTAGTATAATGTTATTTGTTTAATTATTGTACGATGTAATGAATAAAATATTTAATTATTTTTAATATAATGTTTTACTATATCGCCCAGAAAAGTGTTTTTCGCCCCAAAAATATAAATTGTTACTAATCGCCCCCTCAACATGGAAAAACGCCAACATAGGGCGATATCGCCCCCATTGAGAAACATTGTTCTATACAATCAACTGAAGTTTTTCTAGTGAGCCGAGTAAATTGATCTATTGATTTTGATCTGTAACAAACGAGGTACAGTACACTGCGCCTGTAATAAATTAGTTTTCTTCATCTAGGTTCATAAAGCGCATCTCTACAGAACTTTAAACATGTTTATGTAATATGTACAGTACAAAACAAAATAGAAACTACACAAATAAAAAATGATAGTTCAGACAATATGAGAAGTTGTCCATACTGTTCCAGAGTCCATCTTCACGGTTCGCTCTCCATTCAGTCTTAGAATTTCAAATGTATCTATCTCTTTTTGTATGTATCTTTCCGCTTTTTCTCATTCTCTCTTCCGCTTCAATAACCATTCTCACTTATATGTTTCCCATTATCTTAGTGTTTCCACCTGCACCCAATGGTTTCCAAAGAAACGGGCTCCTAACTCTCTATCTTCCTGGTTAAAAAGTGGATGTAATTTCACCAGATATTCACAGTTATTTCTAGAAAGAGCTACTACTAATCATTGTCACGGCTGTAGCAAACTACTAAGAATCAGTCACGAACTCTGACAATTTACCACACGTAACATGAGCTTGTAAAACATTACAGAAGAGTAATTTATAAGAGTGGCTTCCGAGACAAATTTCTTACTCCCATATTTGTTATATTATTCGGAACAATTATTGGCAAAAGAACAATGCTAGATGCAAAAGAAATTTCACATTAAAATCCCTTGTAATTAAATTATTAAAAAAAATGTAATGTGTAGTCTTTTCTTCAAAATTATGATATGGAAAAGGATCTTTCAAATGCCCAAAGAGCGGAAAGAATTTAAAAATTTCACTTAGGAAGATTAATCTATAATTGTGTGTATATAAATTGCTATACCTATACAATTTGTTATACAACTAAACAACAAAATTAGCTGTACAAAAATATAATTTATTATTAAAGTACTGTATGTTAAATATTGCTAAAAGAAAACTCTAGCATTTAAATTATTACATATATTTAGTCTTCATTGCATAAATATTTTTATTATTGTTGCTATTATCTTAACTTAGTTCGTGTTCGGAATTCTACCGTCTTCTCTAATTTCTTTTGTTATGAAAATTGCGTTTTCTTTCATATTTTTATTTACACAAATAAATTCCTTTTTAGAGGAAATTAAGTTAAGTTCTAGGGGAAATTTTCCGCATGATTGCTACGTAATTAAAATTTCAAATAGAAAATAAAATATTTAAAGCACTTGTTTATATTTCGGTATATAAAATAAAAATGTTTGTTTTTTTTATTAATCTTTTTATAATATATTGTACACTTTGATTAAATATTAATATAAATAAACTTAATTTTATATGCAGTAACTTAGGGGAGATCGGGGCAACTTCGGCATGCGGGGCAAGTTTGTCAAGCGCTTTTTTTAAAAAACAAATTAAAAGGAGACTTTGGTTATAGGTTAGGCAGTTGAGTTTTATTGGTGGCTTGTTGAGTGTAGTGTTTTTATTGTTCTCCAACAAGCGTAGTTGAATTATCAAGCAAATTTTCATTTTCGTTCAATTCCATATAATATTTTTTTTCCATTTATATTGAATTGGCAGGTTTTGTTATAATTCCATGATAACGAAAGTTACTTTTCCTGTTAGAAGGATGTAACTTCAACTTATTCACGTGGCCAGATCGTGGCTTGGCATTCTGTTCTCAGGGTTGTACTTAATGTTTCGAAATCATGACTAGCGGGGTAAGATCGGCAACATAAAGCCACATTAGAAGCAAAGGATAAAAATCAAACAGATGATAAATGAAAACATGTTTGCATTTGTTATTCATGTATATATGTCTTTGAACTTGCATTTCGTTGTAATAATATTAAATGGGTGTTGGATTTGTATTTCTTTGTTTTAATAGTGAATTCCAACTTATACATTGTTAATAACATAATTTTATATACGTGCCTATCTTGCCCCATTACTGTTGCCCCTATACCAGGGGCAACTTTAATAAAAATAATTAAAATAATTACAACTTTACAAAAAGAGAGAAGTTGCCGATCTTGCCCCTATACCCGGGGCAACTTCGTCAATTTCTCTCTTCTTGTAAAGTTGTAATTATTTTAATTATTTTTATTTCCAAACTGATTTTAACCAGTTCTATAGTAAGGTAACATTCCAATAGACAATATGCAAAGCTTTTTTTTCAGTTTACAGCAGTATTTATTACACAAAATTTAAGTAAAGCTTAACATGCCGATCTTGCCCCGATCTCCCCTATATTTACTTCAATCTTCTTTATAAAGATGTGTAAAAAGGAATATAGATTTAAATATTAAAATAAATTAAACTTTATAATTAACGTAGATAAAAATAAATAAAAATAATATACAATATATAATTTAAAATATTCTTTTTTTAAAATGTGATATTGATGATAATTAATAAGCTATATTACGTAGCCAAAAAGTCGGTTAACCAGTATAAATACTAAATCATAATTAATTAAATTGTATTTTTAGTATATTTCTACTAAATATAGTATATTTTATACAGTAATATAGTAAATAAATAAATTCTCTGCGAACGATAAATACATTGTTCTAAAATACGTATATCTACAACAAATAAAAAACAAAATACTGTAAACTGACTTTTGGACCACACTGTATACTAATTACCTGACATTTTAAACAATACATGATATGAACGTCTTCATATTGAATAATATTTTATTTAGATAAAATACATTTGACATTAGAACTAATGTTTAAGAATATGTGACTGCTTAAACTATGTATGATATTCTCACTGGAAAATTCTAATAATCTCCATACAATTATATAGGGATTATTAATATTAGATAAGATTAGATTTATTTTAATAATCCTTTATAATCCTTTTAAATCCTTTCCTAAGCTCTACATAAATATATGCATAAAAGCATATAAACTGAAATTATTGCATTAATTTTAATTTACACAGAGTGGTCCAAAAGTGAGTTAACCGTATTCTTTTCTTTTTTTTTACAAGAAAATCGGAAATTTGAGTTGTGTCAAAGCGTTACAATTTTTAATATAGAATACAATAAAAACGTTTTACTTTAAAGACAGTTAACTGACTTTAGGTCCACCCTGTATAACAATATCTTTTTTTATTGATTTATTTACATCAATATTATTCTTACGAACACCGAGAATTCATTAAAATTCTTCACTTAGAATATTTCCTTACTTTACAATGATATAAATTATTTATGAAAACTTTAATAGAATTTTCTAAACAAAATTTGATTTATACACGTATAAAAAGTTACACATTTTGTCAAAAAAAACAACTGAATAAAATAAAAAATTTAAATAAGAAAAAAACTAAATTTTTTTTGTTAATATATTTAATATTTAACTGAATGTTTCCATTTAAAGAAATCATTAAATCTATTTTTATTGTTATATATATATATATTTTCTATATTACATACTGTATAAATATTTTTAGTAACACTTGATATTGGATAAAGAGATATTTCTCTACCTGTTTCGCTTTATACTTATATTGCAAATTTCACTTGACATATCAGTTATATTACTTTGGGAAAAACTTTCTACAGCTATAGGAATAAAACATATTCAAAAGGTGAAATTCTACTTCAACAATATATATATATATATATATATATAAATCTGACTTAAAAAATAGGTATGTTATTCGATACTATCTCACTTAGTAAATTGTTGGAGTAGGAGTAATATTTTCAGATAGAAATGGTCTATTCAATGCAGTCAGATCTTTCATAAAATCAATTTTTTTCCCTCCTGAAGGGGATAACAACTTCCTTATACGAAATACAAACACTTTGGGAAATAAATCAACTCTGAATTTATTTTGTTTTATATATATATATATATTAGAACTAGAAAAAAAAATAAACTTTTTTAATGTGTAATAAAATTTCTTTATCTGTGTTATTTTTTATTATTTATTCTTCTATTCCAAAATAAGTTAATACTTTTATCAGAAGAAATCTAACTTCGAAAACTATTCTTCTGGAATTACCTACAGAAAGGAGGGAGTTCTTGTAATTTAATTTGTTTTGGCTGTCTGCGAGAATATATTAAATTATCGGTTTTGCAGATGACACCGATTCTTATTTATGTTCATTTACTCGTAGTTGATATTTCTTTTTTTTTTTTTAAATAGAATTATCACTAGCTTCAATCGGATGAAATTTAATAGACTAAATGTAAAGCTGAAAGTCTATGATAAAAACAAAATTAATAATGATTATATAAATAAAAAGTATTAAGAAAGATACTTTAAAAAAACCCTTTCCACTCCCTACTAAATGTTATTATTTAAAATATTTATCATGATAATATTTATGAAACTTTGTATACAAAATTTATAATTTAGTTACTTACCATATTTTTTTTTAAATAAAGTTTTGATGGAATACTAAAATTAATGCTAGTACTGAAGTATTTATATACTTCACTTGATAATATTTTAAAAAGTTTTGTAGGAAATTATGAAAAATATACAGTACAGTACTATAGAGTTTATGTTTTACCTCATAATATTTAAGAAGTTTCGTGCGAAATTATGGAAAAATAACATGGAAAGTAATCAGAAAAAGTATCTACATCTCACAAGACGTTAGTGTATAAAATATTTATGCACTTTTCCTGATAATATTTAGTATTAAATTTAAAAAAAGAAAGAGGGAGTAATCAGATAAGAGTACTCTCTTGCGTTTTTAGAACAAGTAAACTAATTTCCTGCATTAAACAAAATCAATTTCGGAAATAAAATGTTTCTAACTTTAGTAAATGATTATGATATTGCACGAATAATTTACAATTTCGATCGTGATAATTTAAAGTACCTTAGACAAGTAGACGAAATGATTTATGCGAGCAGTCACCAAATAAAAAATGAGCGGATGCTCCATATTTAAAAAAAGATTAAATTTTGAAAGATTTGAAAGCGAATGATTAATTGGACAATTTTCATTTTCGTGCTTTTGAGTCATTTAAATTTGATAAAAATCGAGTTTTATTAGGCCATATTTTATATGATTATAATATGGCTAAATTATTTTATATTACTTAAAATTGCGAAATTAATATAATTTATTTTCTTTATTGTATAATTCTAAGTATTTAGAATAGGTTATAAAAGTAATATTTTCTTGTAAACTGATTCATTAAAGTATTTTAATAGCTTATTTTATATTAAAATTAACGTATTATTGAGCAATCTGTGAAATTTTAATAAAATTAAATTGTAGATGTCTTAAATAAAATTATTATAATTGTCATTAATGATATCTCATAAACAATTCTCTCTCGTTATCATATCACATTACTTCTATTATTTACATTAATAAAACTATTTTGTTAGATTCTAGAATAAAAATTTAATATTCTTCTCACTCTGCTTAGGTTAAATGTTATTAGAATCACGAATTAGTCATTAAATTCAGAAAACTTAATTTATTTTTTTGCTAAACTAATAACAAATTTAAATAATTGTATTTAATTTGTAAAGTATTAAAAAAAAGTAGTTGTTTTAATATTATTTTTGATTATAAAACAATCAAATATTCTTTAAAAATTAACTATTTTTTCGGTTTCGAATACGATTTACATACTCGTAAAATCTAAAGATGTAATTAAATAAAACATTTTTCACAAAAATTATATAATTCTATTTCTTATTTTAAAATTTTTTAATTATACTGTAAATAATGCTGAATTTAAAATAAAAAATAAAAAATATTTTAATCTATTTATATAAGCAAAGGAAAATGGTAAATTGCTATGGTTAAAGAGTAGAATATTCTATTCTAAGCACACATAAAACAAAAAAAATAAAATAAAATAAAAAGCCCAAACTTAACACTGTGTATTGCGAACGAAGTTACATTCATTCCCTGTTCCTTTCAAGCTAAAACTAAAATATATAAAGATTAAAATTAATTTCGTGTTCGTTTTCGGCAAATTATACAACGAAAGTTATAGCCAAATCTCGGAATTTTAGCCAAAAATCTAAGGATAACTTACGTATTAACAAGTAACCTCCAATCGATTTAAAAACCCTACCATTATCTAATGCTTTTTTAGTAAACAAGTAACCAAACATCCCCACCCCTAACGATTATCTGCATACCCAATCCATCCATATCTGCCTTATGTAATTTATGAACATCCCCTTATGTGTATTGGTTTTATGGAATATTATATACCCTTTAATAAATTAATACAGTAGAACCTCGAAAACTCGGCTCTCGATAACCCGGCACTCCGGATAACTCGGCCACACCCTGGCAGGGCAAAAAAATTCTTAGTTAATTAATTTTCATTAAAAACAGCTTTTTAAAAGTATAAAAGCTCTCATAAAGTATTTTTCTCAGGTCTGTATTATCAGGTAAATTACTGTACACAGTGTATTCATTAATTTTCATTTTCATGTAGTAAAGGCTCTATGCCTTCATAAAGGACGTACTTTTTTTTGTTTAAGGGTATTTGGGCAGTTTATTCTCTGTTATATTCTCAAGTAAACAATACATACAAGTACAGTACAGTATTTTCTGAGGAAACACTCGTACTAATTTTTTTTAACCCCATTCCCGATAACCCGGCATTTTCACAAACTCGGCCACCCTTCGGTCCACATTAGGCCGAGTTTTCGAGGTTCTACTGTATATCAACGAAAAAATATACATAGAGTGTCGTTTTAAATAACATTTAAGTAAAAACTAGGAAAAGTCAAATACTATAAATGTGTAGCAAAGATTGATAAATTAATTAAATAGCTATTTAAGTTGTTAAAAAAAGGTTTTAAATTACATCACGTAATCGTTAGATTAATATTCTGTCTTTAAAAAATTGAATATTTTAAATGTTTTGTAATTTATTAAATATATTTTTATAATAATTTAGATATACGGTTAACTGACATTATGGTTATATTATATATAATATACAGCGGCCAAAAAGTCAGTTAACCATGATATATATATTTTAAATGTGGTTAAAACAACTTTGGATTAGCAGCATATTAAAATATTCGTAATTTAATTTTGCTTCATTAAAAGTGACTGAATTACGAATTAATTAAATAAATTCAAGTCAACCTGTTTATTTGAGTCATTTTTAATCGAGTTTGTAACATTTCTGCTTAACTGATTGTATATATCGAATGCTGAGATAACTTTTCCTGTTACAAATATTTATGTTGATAGTGTCGGAAAGGAATTACATTTATTTAATCAGAAAAAAAACAGAAAAAGAAATAAAAGAGATTGAGGACAAAAACTTCGATTTAGATTATTTGGTGAACTCTTCCAATGATTGGTCTGTGGATCACGACTAATAAAGAGAGCGTCAACCGACAGATATTTGTTCAATATAAGAGAGCCTTAGAGGACGAGATGATATTTTTGTATGAAGAAATAAAGAGATTCACATATATATATGTGTACAGTACACATAAAACAAACTTCTTTTGTTTATCAGTTACGTGAGTATTAAAAATACAGTTACTTTCGGATGGATAATTTTAATAAAATATAAACTGATGGACACCAGATGCAAGATAATTAAATATAAACAAAGAAGACTTCTAAACTTAAATTAATTTTATTATATTTTTTCTTCGATTATTTATTAATTCTTAATAATTTCTTTTATTAAAAAATAAATAAATTTTATTTAAAATAATTAATTCGAGTTAATTATTTCGTTTTAATAACTTTTATAGCTAACAAAATAATTTGTCTGTATGATTCATATTTAAAAACAGTAAAAACTTATAAATATTCAATAACAATTAAAATGTTTGGATAGCAACAAAGTCAGAAATAATTTAATTTAAATAATTAAATGAAATTAATATTAGTAGAATTAGTATAAATACTTAAATAAAAAATAAATGAACATTTTTAAATTATTCTAACAATTTGATAATAGAATGCAAGTCTTTGGCTGAATCACAAGGGATCTCTGTTACAAAGGACAAGCAAGATCATTTGATCCAGGCCTCTTATTTTCATTTTTGACTCTTTCCGATCTGTGAATACTTTAATATAACTTTTTTTTTTTTTATCATTGCGGGTTCCTCCAAACGCACAAAGGGAAAGACCGGATAGTGAAAGACACTGCACGAAATATCCAAGAAAACTACCACCACCCTCTGTCATCTATCGTCTATTTATTTATTTATTTTTTTGTTGAGAACACCAAGTTGTCTTCTTGTTCGAGAGTCTCATATATTTAGCGGCAGCCCTGTCACAAAGATCAAAAGAGACCCAGACTATTCAATTTAACAGTTTAACGTAGAATATTAAATTTTGTAATTATATAATTAATTTCTATTTCAAACTATAGTATTTTGAAATAGATATTCCAATACTTTCCAAAACATAAATTGTTTTTAGATTAATTTGGAGGAATGTGGCATAAGTTTAATAAAAGTTTTCATATACAAATTATTTCTTAAAATGTTAAACGAAGAATATAAAATGGAAATATTGACTTTCTACATGTTTTCTGACAATAATTTTTTCAATTTATTAGCCTAAATTTAATAAACATCTGAAACAAAACTAAATATTTTTCATAACATTTTTTAACATTATAGTATATTATGTGCAAGAATTTGAATAATATAAGACCTTATTGTACCTTATTATTATGTTAAATTCTTAAATTTAATTATTCTTTTTATATTTAGGATAAAAATATTTTAAGAATATTTTGTTGACAAATGTTTAATAATTAATGAATGCCAGATAAGATATTTGGAAAACAATATATAAATTTCCCATATATTTTTATATGGCCATGTATCAATTACTAGTTACTCCCAATTGCTACATTTCTAATTAAATTTTGTATATTCTAAAATTAAAATAATTTTATAATCATTTAAATCTCGTTTAAATATGGATTGCATCAAAAAGAGTCGAACGAATTGCATAGAGAATAATAAATATTTATAAAAGCTAAGTTCAATGAAACAATAAATAATTTACGTAGGAATCTAATCTTTAATTTTATAAAAATTTAATATTGCTGATCTATGTAATTATATTAACTAATTACCAAGTTTGTGACATTTACAGATTATTTAAAGTATAATTTAATTAATAAAATAAAGAATAACGAAAAGAATAGGTTTTGGAGTTATCATAATTGCTAAATTCTCAGTTCTCTAAAGCAATATTCTCTAAATAAATAATATATCTAAAGTTTTCTGAAGAATTCAAATCTCTACAGATTTATTTCTAATTTATTTCTAAAGAATTATTTAAAAAAATCATCTAAGATAAAGTATAAGTAAACTTAAAAGAACTCTTTAGAAATAAATTAGAAATAAATTTTAAAGATTTTGTTTAAAATCTTTATCTCTAAATAAGTGGTTATTTAGCATAAGTATAACAAAGCGTAACCATAGCAAAATCATAAACATAAAATATAATAAAAGACTTTTAAAGAATTAATTATTTAAAAACAGCTTATTGATAATATAGTCTATTAAAATACAGAAATTACTTTTTTTAAAATAAACAAAAACTCATTTAAAATATATTGTTAAAAACTGTATCATACATTCATTAATACAGTTTAGCAGTAAGTATTATTTAATGTTCAATTGAATTTTTTAAATTTATGTTACATGATATATATATATATAATGTATATTTTCATGTCATTTTTATACTCTACATTATTTAATTTCAGTTTAGAAAATATAAATCTACTTAAATTGTATATTCTATTGCCAACTTCTATTGCCAAGATCTTATTTTCTATTTGATTGTCTTTCATCTTTTATATTTACTTCAATATTTTTTACTATATGAAACTTATTTAATAATAAAGAAAAGAATTTTATTATTTAATTATTTTGTTTGTTTTGTATTTACAAAATATATAAAACAAAGAGTAAATTTGTTATTAGTTTTCCATTATTTTAATTATTGCTTCTATATTGATTACTATTTTATTTTTTTAAAATATTATTGTTTTTTAATTATGGTTAAGAGATAAAGTACAATAATAAATTCTTTACAGTAATTGATTATATATTGAAATGTAAAATACAGCTTGTAAGTTTATCCATAATTTTTATGAATATTGATTTTTATATCAAAATAATGGATGCACATCTGAATCAATACTACAAATTATTCAATATTAAAAAAATCTAGTTTGTTATATAAATTAAAGTTTAATTAAATATTATATTACAATAGACTTTTTTGAAATTTATAAAAATTAAATGAAATTTTTAAATTAAAAAAAAAATTGCAATGATATTTTGAATTTTATTTACAAAATGTTTTTAATTCAAAAATTAATTCTTGGAATTGAAATAAGCTCTTGGCATTTTTAACTTTGTTATTAAATAAATTATGCAATTTCTGATGAAAATTCTTTTTTATAAATATATAAAAATATTGATTCAGATTTTATAATATAAATAAGATTGTTTTGAATTAATATTGAAAATTTAAATGGAATTCAATGAAAAATGTCATCTAAATTTTA